>NC_143511.1:22183846-22479896 GCF_031878675.1 Megascapheus bottae
CTATAATCCTAGCTACTCAGGAGGCTGAGATTAGAAGGATTGAAGTTCACGGTGAGCCCACATAGAAAGGACTGCACAAGATTCCAGCCCCAAAATAATCAGCAAAAAGTAGGACTGAAAGCATAGTGGAACACCTGCTATGCAAGTACAAGGTAAGTTCAAGCTCTAGTACTGCAAAATAGTATTTATTTTCTGTTGGGGACCGACTGTGGGGTCAATGACCTTGGACCTGACCTTGGACCTACACAACTGTATACACAAGGAAGTAACTCTTATCAGGATGACTTTAAGCAATGTCAATCAGTTCTTATCAGGATGACTTTAAGCAATGTCAATCAGTTCTTATCATGATGACTTTAAGCAATGTTAATCCTTTCTCATTTATAAGTATATGTGATTTGTTTACTATTTTGTATGAATGTAGCCTCTGGCAGTTCCCTAGTTTTAAGAAGAGTATTTAAGGTTGGAACTGAAAATAAACGAGAGAGTCTTAGGCAGCAGTCTGGAGCTCACAGTCTTCTTGGACTGCTGACTTGGGCTGTAGTCCTCCCGAACTCCATCTGTTTGTCTCTCTTCTATTTTTTTCCTAGTCCTTGCCCCTATTTCAGGAATCCCAATCCGCGAACCCTGGTTTGCTGCCGGCTGGCCCCGGCAATTTTCCATATATTTTATTGTAATTAATAGAAGAGTTGCATTATATTTGCCAGATAGAAGGTGCATTAATTCACATACATTGATACCCTTTCTTATGTCTTGGTCCCTATTTCCCACCCCCACCAAGATAGAACATCAGCTAAGCAAGTACAAGGTAAGTTCAAGCTCTATTATTTCAAAATAATAATTATTATTACTATATCAACATGTAGAATCACACATAAAAGAACAATTTTTGGTATAATATATTGTAAAATTGCAATTGTTTCTTGAAGTTTGAAACTAGACAGCACTTATTTTTCTGCATATGAACATCAAGGCATTAAGTTTTATGTACTTTGCTGATAAGAGAAAAAAGGCATGTAAATAGCTCAATGTTTTTGATTATCTAATTTTTCACTATAATCAGTTATTTTCCATGTTGATTTCTACCGTAACATCAATAAATATGAGGAAAAGAGATGTGAAGAATTCATGAATAGGTACCACAAAATAAGGTGTGTTGTTTCTAATTTCCTCTAAGGAACGGTGCTTAGAGAACAGTGAATGCAGACTACATTAATCAGTTTTCCTCCACTGCCAAAAATATAGTTAAAGCCACTATTTATAAGAGAGATTTAAGGGACCAGGACTTTGGCATTGTAGTACAGTGCCTGCCTCGCATCCACAAACACCTAGATTCAACTCTGGTACTACATACATAGAAATAGCCAGAAGTGGTACTGTGACTTGAGTGGTAGAGCTCTAGCCTTGAGAAAGCCAAAGGACAGTTCTCAGGCTCTGAGTTCAAGCTACGGCTGGCAAAAAAAAAAGAAGAAAAGAAAAACACAAAAAGAAAAGATGTAATTTGGGTGCGTGCTTCTAGAAGTTCTGGCCCAAAATTGATCTAGCTCTATCACTCCAGGCTTCTGACAAGAGCAGCCTATCATAACAAAACCAAACAGCCCTAGGAATGAGCCAGGAAGCAGGAAGATACTAGATTCCCACAATCTCCTTTAAGGTCATTTTTCTCAATAAGCTAGATATATTCTTCCTGCCTCCCACGAATCTATCTTCCAAAGATTTTATCTCTTCCCAACTCTGGGAACGAAGACTTGAATGTGTGAAACTTAGGCGAACACATTTAACATCTTAACTTGCACATAAACAGAGACTCTTAGGAATTCTCTTGTTCCTTAAAGATGAATCCTGGTAAGGAAATTTGATTTTCATTAACCCACTCCTGAGAATTTTATCAATTAGGAAAGATGAATTCACACTGCCTACAGACACATTTGTACGAAGTGATTGCCCTTACTAATTTGACAATTCTTGACCTACTGTTGCCTATTCTTCAGACTAATTCAGATAACACATTTTGTCTCCACACCAATAAGTATTTATTCACCACTCATTTGTTCCACTTAGTTCTCACACAATCTTTAGGATTGCCACACCCATTAATTTGAAGTCTCTTTCTATACCTCAGTTTGCTCTGTCATCTTCCATTACCCACCTCAGTGTTTATTTATTAGAGATGCAAAAATGAAATACCACAAACTAGGTGGCTACATAACACAAATGTTTTGTCTCTAAGTCTTGTGGCTCATGCCTGTAATACTAGCTACTCAGGAGGTTGAGATCTGAGAAACACAGTGGGAAGTGCATGAGTCTCTTGTCTCCAGTTAACTTTCAGAAAGCCAGAAGTGTTGCTGTGAGAGCTCTAGCCCCAAGTTGAACAAAGTTCTACAGGCCCCAGGATCATCATCATCAACAACAACAACAATAACAAATATCCAATGTCAAAGTGTTGACAGGTTTGTTTTCTTCCCCAGCTGTTAGTAGCAATCTTCAGTTTTCGTTATCTTTATCTTCATCTGTAGACACAGTCATATTGAAACATCGCAATCCAGAATAATAGGGGAGAAGAAGAGAATCAACTAGAAAACATAGAATAAAGTTGTACCCTTATACAACACACACTCAGCAACAAAATGAGTCATTGACTCTTTCCCGCAGGATTACTCAACTTTGGCACTGTTTACCTCTTGGGCTTCATAAGTCTTCCTTGTGTAGAGGGTGTGGAGTGGGGACACAGCCTGAACTGTGACTTACTTACAAGCTACTCTGAATTCCTTTCTACTGATACCATTTTGTACCCTGGGGATGAGAACCAAAGTCGTGCCAAACTGAGATTCACTATTTTAGCAACATGGTTTGGTAAAAATAAGCAATAAAACAAAATCATGGGCAATCAAGAATGCTATCTACACTTCATAAGGAATTATTTTCCCACCATCTAGTTTAGAAACTTGATCATGTTCCATTCTCATTATTTTCTCCTGGTGTGTACCAACTGGAACAATGCCCATTTTATAGGTAAGGGCACTGAGGCACAAAGGCTGAATTGACAGGGTTGCACAATCATAATTAGGAATACTGCAAACTGAATCCTGGCTGTCATCTTAATCACAGCTCAGAGCTATGAGAAGTGGTTTTTCAACTGTTGTTTGACTCACTCATTTTGTCTACATGACTACAGACAGAAGCTGGAGGCATGAAAAGAAAAGAATTTCCAATTTTTCTTATACTGTTGTCATTTCTGTGAATATTTTTATCTGTTCCATCCTGTACCTAATTAGCCCAATTTACATGGGAAGATTTGGTTGTATAAATATTGCTCATAAATCCAGAAAAAACACATAAGCTAATTTTGAAAAATGGGGTACATTTTTAATCTTTTTTCATATAATTTTATTGTAATTAATAGAAGGGTTACATTATATTCACCAGATAGAAGGTGCATTCCTTCACATATATTGAAACCCTGTCTCATGTCTTGGTCCCCATTTCCCTCTCTCCCATCCCCACCCCTCATCTTGTTTTCCCCCCTTCCCTATCCAATTTCAAATAACCAAATACAAGTGTATCCGATATGTCAGATAACAAAGTGAGATACTGTAACAATATGAGATAACCAAGGGACAGCAAAAGAGATGAGAGATAACATAGTACATTAAGGACAACAATCACTCATTATATGGCTTTTCTTTCTATATCCCAGAGGTCCTTTCATTTAGTGTCATACTGTATGGTCTTATGTATCTAGTTTTTGCTCTATTGCAGATCTCTGCTAGGAGAGCCCAAGGTTTCTACACATTATGACAAATGAGGGAAACCATTGAGCCTATGTTCCTTTGAGTCTGGCTTACTTCACTTAATAGGATTTTTTTCTAAGTCTTTCCATTTCCTAACAAAATGGGGCGAAGTCATTCTTTCTGCAGCAGCATAGAATTCCATCGTGTACAAATAACACATCTTGTTGATCCAATCATCAACTGATGGACATCTGGGTTGGTTCCATATCTTTGCTATGGTAAATATTGCTGCAATGAACATTGTTGTGCTAGTGGATTTAGTATGTCCTTGTTTCTGGACAATTGGGTAAATGCCAAGTAGTGGAATTGCTGGGTCATAGGGGAGCTCTATGTTTAGTCTTTTGAGGAACTGCCATACTGCTTTCCATAGTGGTTGAACGAGTTTGCACTCCCAACAACAGTGTAGAAGTGATCCCTCCTGGCCACATCCCCTCCAGCATCTGTTGTAGTAGTCATCCCTCCTTGCCATTCTTACTGGAGTGAGGTGGAATCTCTAACTCCAAATGGGTCAATGACCTCAAGGTAAAAGCCAACATGCTGAAAACTTCACCAGAAGGAATAGGAGATACACTAGGCCTCTTTGACACATGTCAAAACTTTCTTAATAGGGACCAGAATCACAACAAATCAGAGAAAGGCTGGATAAGTGGGGCTGCATTAAACTGCAGAGCTTTTGTATGGCAAAGGACATAGCTGGTAAATTAATTAGGAAGCCTACAGAATTGGAGAAGATCTTCACTAACTATACAATGGACAAAGGCCTTGTATCTCAAATATATCAACAGCTCAAAAAATTGAAGCACTCCAAAACTAATCTCCAAAGAAACAACCATCCCATGAAATATGTGCCAAAGACTTGAAGAGAGTCTTCTCTGAAGAAGAAATAAAAATGGCCTATAGACACATGAAGAAATGCTCAGCATTTCTGGTCATAAAAGAAACAACTCTGAGATTCTACAGTTTTAATCATACCTTTGGAAGTCTAGTTACACTGTGGAATCAAAAATAAGTTCTGATGTTTAATAAAATATTATGGACTAAGACCAGATACATCCAGTTATTTCTAATAGAGTGGCTCCATAACAGACAAAAGCAGATTTGAATACTGTCTTCTTTCTTTTCATTAAAAATATTCCAAAAGATTTGAATTTTAAAAAAAAGTTTTAATTTGCATTACAAATTTTATAGTTTATTCAGAAAATTGTAAATGGTTTATGCATGTGCAAACAGGATCCTTATAGAGTTCATTCACTTCAATAGCTTGGCTTTATAGTGTAGTTATTATTTTATATCCATTCTTTTACTCCAATATTAGATTCTGCTTCTAGTCAGTCTTAGATGTCTGTGTTCTGCATTATTCCAAATCCAGGAAATACTTGAACATCAACATAGGAATCAGGATTGTTATTAAAACCCTAATAATTCACCACATTTCCCTGTGGATAGTTCTTGGTGAAATCAGGAGTGAGAGTGGAAGTAAAGCCATGAAGCAGATTCTCTGTGTAGCTCACTGGCACTTATGATTAAATTGAGACCAGGAAAGTTGGGAGGCTGTGAGGACTATTAGAGTGAATTATGCATCATTGTGCTTAGTTATGTCCCAGATGCTGCTGGTCAAGTGGTGTTTTTGTAGTCCTGATGGCCTGATTTAAATGAAATATCCTGTGGAGTTATAACATTATTTTTAGTTCTTTATGCTATTTAAGAGGTGAGAAAGATATCCATATCTGCTAGTTAGTCGGGATTAATCTTCCTACAAGAAGCCAAAAGATCAACTCACTTAAAATGTAAGGCAAGTTGCCTTTATGCACTTGCAAATTATAATAGTCTTGAAAACATTGGGCAGATGTATAATTTCTACCTCGATTAACTAACAGTTAATAATTATAAATAGTCTAAGTGTAACCAACCCATTAATATTCCCCAGCTTTCTACATCAACGAATTTCTACTAATTCTGTTAAAATTTCTTCCATTTACCTTAAATTCATCTCCATTCCATATTAAATCATTGACCTATTTAACTAATTAGCCTTTTGCTTATGCATGGAGACATAAGAGATAAGTTATTTCTGGTTTGACCGCTTGATGACATATGTAACTACTTATTCCATTCTCCCACTGGCCAAGTCCTACTCATGGTTTGGGGTCTGATTATAAATGTCACATTGAATACAGGTTTTTACTAAATCTTTTAATCAAATGTCAGTGTTACATATTGTCCTTAAGGTTATATTGTTGCCACGTGCTACTTATACCTGTAATCCTAGCTAGTCAGGAGACTACAAGCTCAAGATTGATATTTATAAGGAGAAAGCAAGAGTAGGCAAGAAAGGCTGTGAGACTCTTATTCCCAATTAACCAGCAAAGAGCTAGAAGTGTAGCTGTGGCACAGTGATAAAGTAGCAATCTTAGTTAAAAATGCTAAGCATGAGCATGAGGCCTTAAGTACAAGCACCACACACACACACACACACACACACACACACGCACACACACAAATAGCTATAATGTTATATGTAGAAATGTATATACTGGTATAAGCTTATTTGTTTAAAGTCTATTTTCTCATTTGATGTCATTTATTCCCTCTTATCTAGGCCTAGCACGATAGTGGAGACTCCATGTATATTTAATGAATCAATATTGAATATAAGGACAATAATAATAAGAATAGCCATATCTTGATTAGGACAAGCAAAGAATTGGCCCCTGATCCTGGTATGCTCAGCAGGTATTTTATTCCTCTTCCACAAATATCTATGATATCCTTGTTCCATATTTATAATAATATCCTTTTTCTTGAGTCAGCTGAAATGACTCTGCTACTTGTGCCAGAAATGTCCTAAGTCATAGCTAGAGAATGGAGACACAGTGACTCAACAGTCATGGAAAATATAAAAATAACATGATAACTTTCCAGCAAGAGCATCCATTGGAAGGAATTAGTGTTATAAGTGTTTATGAAAGTATAAAGTATATATATATATATATATATATATATATATATACTCTTCCCCAAGGTGACACAGAAACATTTAACCACATTTAGGCTTGAAATTTAACACTTTATTAAAATGGCCTCTGCCTCCACCTGGTGGTGATACAACAACCTGTTGGGAGAACAAGATGCAAATAAAGATCAAAAACCATTTAATAGGTTTTCTTGTCCATAAAAATAACACTTAGCAAAAATTTCACCTTGATGACACTTGCCGGGGCCTCCCGGCAGCAAATTGGGGTTCCTGAAATAAGGGGCAGGGACTGGAAAAATTAGAAGAGAGACAAACACATCGGGTCCAGGAGGTCTGCAGCCCAAGCAAAAACTGCCGCCTCGTTTATTCTTCACACAAAGTTTTTATCCCCTCCCGAGACCAGGGCCCTCCCAGGTGTTACATCCAGATCGTTAATCAGGGAGCTGTTGAGGGTTACATTCATATGGTAAATCTCAGATCAATTGAACAGGAGAAGGCCAAAAAACAATAAGACAATCAAGCAATTATCTGATGCAAATCAAAGTACAGTTTGTTTCCACTCTTGCTCCCGACATATCCCCCGTCTTTATTTTTAAAAGAAACACAAGTGCAATTTCTATTCTTTTCACTATCTCTAATATCTCATTATCCTGTCTCACTTTCCAAAAATGACTGGTCCCTTCATCTAAAGGGGATAGATGGGCGGAGATTCGGCTTCTGTGACTTCTTCAAGCTGACTCAGGGGCGTTGTCTCTGTGCTTGACCAGGGACCTTAAAAAGCCTAGCCTGTTTATTAGGGATTGCAAGGATTAGATATCAGGAATAATAATTTACTCCAAACTAGAGATCATATTTGACATTTAACAACTGCACAAACCATCTTTGGCTACAATAGTGTAGTTACATAGCACCCATTTGCAAAAGCCTTTTCTTGATTGTCTGGGGAACTAAATTTCTGCAACCTTAACAATGCTTCAGTTGTCAGATCTAAACAGATTAATAGAGACACAAGTCTCAGATCCACAAACTTTTCCTGAATTTGTGGCTGGTGTCAAAAATAAATAAATAAATAAATAAATAAAAATTTTGCTCAATTAGGGCTTTAAACTATCCACTATCACAGAAGATTGACAAGTTCCTGCCCAGTTATGAAAGGCACGGGCATTAGTAAGGCATGCTTACAAACTATTCTATGACCTCCCGGCTCTGATTAATTTGATCGGCCAAGCACAAGTGACTAAGATCTGACACCATCTCTGCCATCCAAGCAGAGGCTTTCTGCGTCGTGTCCCAGTAGAGTTTCCCCACACAGGGATAAATGTCCCATTGGCAATTCACTTGCTTAGTTGCTGGACTTGAACTCAGGGCTTGGGCACTGTCCCTCAGCTCTCCAGCTCAAGGCTAGCACCCTGCCACTGTGAGTCCTGAGCTTGGTGCTTGAGTGCTGTCCCCCAGCTGTTCAGCTCAGAGCTAGCACTCTGCGGCTTCAAGCTCCAAAGCAACTCTGCCTTAATAGCACTCTGCTGCCAGATTAGACACCACAATCTCACAGGGACTTTGCTTTGCCCGGGGTTGGCTCAAAACTGCAGTTTTCAGATCAGTGAGTCCTACGAACGGCCATGTATCTCCAATTAGAGCAACAAGGTGGTAGACACAGAAATAGTCTCTAAGCATGAGCTTACCTAGAACCTGGAAAAGGCCAAAGTTACATCTGAATAAGGATTGCTGTTCTTCTCCAATGGGCTAGCTGGAAGTTACAAGAGCAAGCTGAAATAGCAATTAAGCAAATACTTTGGTAGTCCTGATTTTCCTTTTCTCTCTTTCTTAAAACATATAAGACAACTTCACTTTCAAATATTGTTTAGAAACCCATTTCCAATGTTCTTAATAACTTTTGCTGATACTGGCTTAAACAATTAACACCTTAGCCTTTATTTGCAATTGAAAAACCTTTGAGGGCACAAAGAGCTCCTGCCCTCAGGCCCCCTAGGGCCCAAGGCACTCCTCTTGCCTTTTAGAAAAAAGGGGCTCTTATGCAGTTTAGATTACTGTCTAAAACTCCAACGACAGTTTAAACTCAAATAACAGTTTTTCCCTAATGCAAGAACTATAGACATCAGTGCACCAAAAGTCCAAGACTGGACTTAGTTTTCTTCCTTTTTTTTTTTTTTTTTTTAAACATTCCTTTAAAATACTAATCACATTATCCACATTTTACCATCAGATTTCTAGTGTCAGTTTGCAAGAAAGGACAGGCAAAGTTTCTGACGTTAATGAACAATTTTACATTTAAATCTCTAATACATGTTTCCAAACTTTAACTTAAAGTAATAAATCCCAAATTCCCTAACACCTCTGAGCTGAACAGGACACAATGTTTACAATGTAAACAGCTGTATGCCCTGCAATAAAATGCAGATTTCAGGATCTAGAAAAATATTTACCAGTTTTTCTTTAAGACAACACAATAATTCTTTGAGACATTGTAAAACATCCAAACCTAATATTTTTCTTGAAGTTTTAAGCTTAGATTTACCCAATTGTCTTTGTGTTTAAGTATAAATTTATCCTTTTTTTTTTTTTTTTTTTTCAGCATGCTGACAATTTAACCTTGAACATGTTCACTCACTCATTCACACACATTCATACTCAAAGATCATAAAGCGCGCAAAATTAATATCGGCCGTTCAATTTCCGGAAGTTTGTGTCAAGAGAGTTTTGCCAATTTTACTCTTACAGGTGAGAACCAGGTTCGAAACAAAACTTTTTGCAAGGCAACTTAGCTGGAATTTATTTTTCCAGGGCTTGTTACAACTGCAGACATGGGGGAGCGGCCATGCTAGGCCCAGAAATGTTCAAATAAATAACAAGGATGTGTGCTTGAGTACGCACAGAAAAACCATAAGGACCCACACTTAGAAATGGTACCAATTTTAAAGACAAAAACTGGACAAAGAAAAATATGTAACATGAACAAGACAGAGAAGCGGAGACTTTTAAATAATCAGACATTGACATATAACAAGAAAATTGGACTCAATCAGATACACTTAACAGCTATTTTTAGATTTAGACATGTCTTGCTGGTGGGACTCTCAGGTATGCTTTGATATTGACAAGAAACTCAGAAGGGGAAGGGGGGGTCAAGGCGTCCCTTGACCACCCAGGCCTCTATTTTAGGCCCACAGTGCACCCCTCTTTTTTTTTTTTTTTTAAAAATAAAATAAAATAAAATAGAATAAAAAAATAAAACAAAACACAGACATACAGGGGGTCGGCCGACTTCTACTTACCTCTGGAGGCCTTTGCTTTTCACCTGGGCATCTTTTACAAAAAAGGTTATTAAGAAGAGGGCTGGTAAAGACAAAATAATGTCACATATTAAATTGTGTAGAGTCAATGAATATGTTAAAAGGTCCCTACATAATAGTAAAAGGAGGAGAAACACAGCTCATATGAATGTGTGGAACAAGTGGATCAGTAGCAGTCCCAATAGACATGCACAAATAACTCAGGTTCTTTCCACGTCGCAGGATGCACCACTGGAGGGTTGGGGGTGTAGGCCCAGTGAGTCGCTGCTTGGATGGCCACTGTCACTCTCCACGATCCGAACGCAGCGTTCAGGCAGCCAGCGGGCGTCATTTTCTCCTTGTGAAAAAACACATACATGCCCTCGACCCCAGGTTAGAACAGGATCGGGTCCATGCCAAGCACCAGTTAGGGGATCCTTCCACTTTACTAAGGCAAAAGCACGCTGCTCTCTTTTTTCCCAGAATCGCTGAGCAGCAGATAAATTATTTGAATCCAAATTCAAAAAATTTAAAACAAATAAAGCATGATTAAGTATATTCACAGGGGTAGCGGGATACGACTCCCCTTTCTGTATTTTAGCAATTTGATGTTTTAATAATCCATTAGCTCTCTCCACGATGCCTTGACCTTGAGGATTGTAAGGAATGCCTGTAATATGAGTGATATTATAGGAACGGCAGAAGGATTGAAATGCTCGGCTTGCATAGCCAGGGCCATTATCTGTTTTTATTTGCGAGGGAATCCCCATCACAGCAAAGCATCGAATGCAGTGAGAAATACAATGTTTAGTGGCTTCCCCAGCAAGGGGGGTGGCCAAGATAAAATTAGAATAAGTATCTACAGTAACATGAACATATTTTAATCGGCCAAATGATGGAACATGCGTGACATCCATCTGCCAAATGTGATTAGAAAGCAGTCCTCGTGGATTTATACCTAAATGGGGGGCTGGTGAAAAAGGGACACAGTTGGAGCAAGTCTTAACTATTTGCCTCGATGCTTCCCTAGATAATTTGAACTGTCGGCGCAAGGCTCGACTGTTTTGATGGTGGATGGCATGTGACTGCTTAGCAAGTTCAACCTGAGTTAAGTAAACTCTGGTGGCAGAGTCAGTGACCGCATTGCCTTCACTTAAAGGGCCAGGAAGATTAGTGTGAGCTCGAACAAAGCCAAAAAAACAGGGGTGGTTGCGAGAACAAAGCAAAGTTTGTATTTGGCGAAATTGGGTCTGAATATTGGAGTTAGTAGTTCCAATAAAGGGAACAGTTTCTATGACTTGAAGAGCACGAATTACATATTGACTGTCTGAGTATAAGTTAAAGGGCTTGTCTTGTAACAGGACGAGTGCCTGTAAAACAGCCTCTAACTCCACCTCTTGGGCGGAGGAAAAACCTGTAACCCAAGATTGAGTTTTCCCATTAATGGTCAAAGCAGCCGTTCCATTTGAGGATCCATCTGTAAATACCAAAGCGGCAGAAGATAAAGGCGAGGCCTGTACTATGGAAGGAAATAGAAACGTATGACACGCAGCAAATTGGAGAAGTTTGTTAGACGGGTAGTGATGCAAAATTTTTCCCGTATAATTGGCCCAAGCAATGGCCCAAGGATCGCAATGGGCGAATAGCCAATCTTGTTGTTGTAAATTATATGGGACACAGATAAAATGAGGTTCCTGACCTAAATATTTACGGGAATCCACTCGGCACATGTGTATCAGATTAGCTACCAATTCGTAGTAGGGGGTCAGCACTTTGCCGGGTGTTGATGGTAGATAAAGCCATAAAAGTGGGCCATCCTGCCACAATACAGCAGTTGGGGAGTGAGAAGTAGCTAAAATGTAAACTCCCCAGGGTTTAGAATAGTCACAATAGGTCATTTGTTGCTGGGAAATTGCCTTTTCTACAATTTGGATGGCCCTCCTGGCGTCAGGATTTAATTCGCGCAAGGATGTAGGGTTGGTATCTCCTTTTAAGAGATCAAAGAGGGGTTTTAACTCTCCTGTGGAGAGCTTTAGATAAGGCCGAAGCCAATTTATATCTCCTAAGAATTGCTGAAAATCATGAAGAGTTCTTAAGTGTGAAGTTTTTAATTGTATTTTTTGGCTTTTAAAATAGTGTGGGCCTAATATATGGCCTAGATATGTAAAAGGCGGGTGTTCCTGAACCTTTTCAGCTGCTATTACAAGGCCAAAGAGGCTCAGATCCTGCTTTAGTTGTCCAAAGGCTTGTCGTACGACGATAGGGTCAGAACAAGCCAACAAGATGTCATCCATATAATGAACAATATAAACAGAAGAAAATTTTTCACGAGTGGAAGAAATGGCTCTAGCCACAAAACTTTGACATAAAGTTGGGCTATTTGCCATGCCCTGTGGGAGCACAAGCCAGTGATATCGCTTCATGGGTTCTTTAAAATTAACAGAGGGGACACTGAAGGCAAAGCGCTTACAGTCTTGAGGCGCCAGGGGTATAGTATAGAAACAATCCTTCAAATCTATAATAATCTTATAAGTATCCTTTGGGATTGCCATGGGTGAAGGCAAGCCAGGCTGTAGGGCCCCCATCAGTTCCATTGTGGCATTTATTTTTCTCAAATCCTGTAACAGCCTCCATTTACCTGACTTTTTCTTTATAACAAAAATTGGAGAATTCCATGGAGAGTTAGAAGGGGCCACATGCCCCAAATCCAGCTGCTCCTGTACCAGCTGCTGTACTGCAATGATCTTTTCTAGTGAAAGAGGCCACTGTTCAACCCATACCGGTCGTTCAGAGAGCCAATTTATGGGATCAGCATGAGGGGGAGGGCAAACGACAGCTCCTGTCAAGGGATACCCCAATCCTTGTCTCGTAGGGTGAGACTGGGGTTGGAGTGGCTCTAGCTCCCCCTGTGCTGCTCGGCCTAGTCCCCTAAAGGGGAGGAGGCCTTGATCAAGTAACTGCTTAGTGACCGCAGCACTAGGACTAAACATATACACTCCCATTTTTTCCATGATATCACGACCCCATAAATTAATTGGCAGATGATCCAAGACAAATGGCTGAAAATGACCAGAGTGCCCTTCCTCATCTCTCCAAACAAGGATCGCACTGCTCTGCTGTGGGTCAGTTGCTTGCCCAACCCCCTGTAGGGAAGTCATAGAGGTTGTCAGGGGCCATTGGGCTGGCCAATGTTTTTTAGATATCACAGACACATCTGCTCCAGTGTCTAATATTCCTTTAAAGGGCTTTTCTTGTATAAATATAGTCATCTCAGGCCTCTCTTGTTTTATGCTTTGTACCCAATAGATATCAGAAGATCTAAATCCTCTCTGTCCACATGGGGAATTAGCAGTCTCCCCGGGAGGTAAAGGCACAAGTATTAATTGTGCTAATTTTTGACCGGCTGGGATCGATACCACGTGTTTCGGGGCAGAGGCCATAACTTTGATTTCTCCAGTAAAATCCTGGTCAATTTTGCCAGGTGTAATCTGTATCCCTTTAAGGGCTGAGCTACTTCGCCCTAACAGCAATCCAGCCACTCCCGGGGGAAGGGGGCCGAAGACCCCCGTGGGGAGAGCTTGTGTCCCCATCTCTGGGGTCAATACTGAGCAGGTGGAGGAACAGAGGTCCAATCCTGCACTTCCTGGGGTGGCACGGAGGAGGCCGGAGACTGATCTTGGGGGGTTGTTAGAAGATGCACTTGTGGCCGAGAAGAGGGAGGGACTGCCCCATGGTTTTGCGGGGCCAGGGGCTGGCCCCTCCTCCAGTTTCCCGAAAGCGGGCGGCCATTGCGATCTGTTCTTGACCTGCAATCTTTAGCCCAGTGCTTCCCTTTACCACAGCGTGGACATGTGCCAGGTGATTTTTCTCTCTTTTGCCTGGCCTGGCATGGGCATTGCGTCATCCAATGTCCTATTTGTCCACAAGAGAAGCAACGCCCTGGGGGTCTAGCAGCCCGAGAATGCCGCTGACCTCTGTATTTTAGAGACTCAGTAACAGTCTTTCCTTGAGGAGCGGCGGCTAAAGTAAGGCCTTGTACATGGGAGGGTCCAATATCAGCACACAGTGAAATAAAGTCCGTGATTCCTCCCTTATTCCTATGGGGTCTGATAGCTGCCTGACAGGCGGCGTTGGCATTTTCATAGGCTATGTGTCTAACTATAATCTCCCTTGCATTCTCATCTTGTACTAGGCGGTCTGCAGTCTCCATTAATCGAGACAAAAATTCTAAATAAGGCTCATTTGGTCCTTGTTTAACTTCTACTAGATTTTTTGTACGATTGGAATTGCGTAACTTTTTCCAAGCCTCTCTCGCCGCAGCATTTATTTGTAAATAGGCCTCCTTTGCATAACCCAATTGATCTTTGGTGTTTTTATAGGTTCCCTCTCCTAACAACTGATCAACAGTGTAAGGCAGGTTCTTAGACCTATTTGTTTCAATTTTAGCCCGACACTGTGCAGTGAACTCTGTCTCCCATAATAAGTACTCTCCCGCACTAAGGCATGCTCTGGCAAGCCGCTTCCAGTCATTTGGGCATGCAATACCAGCACACGCGGCCTCCAATATTGCTTGAGTAAAAGGGGCAGTTGGCCCATATTGGGAGCAGGCATTTTTTAAATCCTGTAATAGTTTAACAGGAACAGGTTGATGGTATACTTGTTCATCATGATCAACTAAACTAGGGAAGCATCGAGGCCCTGAAATACCTTCCCTCTCTCTAGCAGCCTGAGTCAGGTTTAATTGCGATGCACTGTGCCTGGTTGTAGTGCCTGTTAAAAGGGACTTGTTGCTAGGGCCTTTAGGCTTGCCTAAAGGTTGAGAAAGGGATTGAGGCCGTAAGGCTGCAGCCGGAGGCGGTGGGTGTGAGGGGTAAGGTTTAGAATCAGACACCATAGTGGCCTGAGGGTCATATTTCTTTCCTACTTCTGAGGGGGCTCTCTGCTCTGTCCCCATTTTCGATAGAAAATGTAGGATTTCTTCTAACTTCTTCTCCATCGTAGCCATTCGGCCCTCCATTGACTCATCATAACTTTCCTCCTTGGTATTCAAACCTGAATTCTGATACTCAATATCTACTGGTTGTTGTTCCGTTTGCAAGATCTCACTTAGACTCTCTTGGGCTGCGGCATATGGCTCAGCCTCAGGTTCTTCAGAAGGGTCCTTTAACTCATAAAGTTCCCTTAATTCAAGATTTAATTCAGCATCTTCATGTAGAGGATCTATGTATTTACTTACTAAATTCCATACAGTAGTAGCCTCTATTGGGGTCTTTTCGGGGCCATATACCTCATAATAATCTTGAATTCTTTTTCCTATCCGCTGCCAGGCTTTTTGGAATGCCTCCTCTACAGACCTCGGGCATGCCTCCTCGAGAAACTGTAGGAAGCTCTGAAGCACCCCCTCTTCCACCCACGTTCCGTGGGCTTCAAATAGGCCTGTTAAGATCGGTAGAAATAACTCATGGCTATTAGCTTGACCCATAATTATTACTTCTGACTATACTCTCTTAATAGTCCTACGATGTGTTACTCACCACAGGGAGGGGTCCTTCACCTTCGTCCCAGATTTTCAGGGTCCCTGTTCGGGCGCCAGATGCCGGGGCCTCCCGGCAGCAAATTGGGGTTCCTGAAATAAGGGGCAGGGACTGGAAAAATTAGAAGAGAGACAAACACATCGGGTCCAGGAGGTCTGCAGCCCAAGCAAAAACTGCCGCCTCGTTTATTCTTCACACAAAGTTTTTATCCCCTCCTGAGACCAGGGCCCTCCCAGGTGTTACATCCAGATCGTTAATCAGGGAGCTGTTGAGGGTTACATTCATATGGTAAATCTCAGATCAATTGAACAGGAGAAGGCCAAAAAACAATAAGACAATCAAGCAATTATCTGATGCAAATCAAAGTACAGTTTGTTTCCACTCTTGCTCCCGACAGACACTCTGGGATGTGTTTTATTTATTCAGATATGGTAAGAGATAGTTTGGGCTGGGAACTCTGGTGGCTCACACTCATAATACTAACTACTCAGAAGGCTGAGATCTGGAGGTTCATGGTTTGAAGCCAACCTGGGCAGGAAAGTCTATGAAACTCTTATCTCCAATGAAGAGAAAACTGGAAATTTCTCTGGATTAAGATGGCAGAGCCCTAGCCCTGAATCAAAGGCTGAATGCAGGCCCTGTGTTCAAGCTCTCCAACCATGAGAGAAGGGGGGGGGGGGTAGGGAGACCGAGAGGGAGAGGGAGAGGGAAAGGGGAATAGAATGGTTTAGAACAAAAATTTTCTTCTTGCTAGTAGTTTCTATTTAGAAGTCTAAGGATTTTAAAAAATGTTTCATTTTCTTACAAACTAATTTCTGTCTGTGTGCTTTTCCGGTAGGAAAGACTGGTCAGAATTTCAAAGATAGGAGAAGGGAGAAGAGATTTGATTTCTGTTTTAGATTCTATTGACATTAAAAAATTTAGCAGAAAGAGGGTCTGTCTACCTTTTGCCCTTAGTTTATACTACTCTGTTATATGTCAAACAGTATCAGTTTATAGAGTATCATTTATAGAGTAGTATAATTTTATAAGTATATTAATCATTTAAATGTTTTTGTTAATTGTATATCACATTCTCTGCCCATTTCTATTAAATTGTTTTTATTTTCTTATTGGTATACAAACATGTTATATAAGCTGGATATCAGTGGCTCATAACTCTAATCCTAGCTACTCAGAAAACTGAGATTTAAGAATCATGTCTCCACTTTTATGCCAACAAATTTGAGAAGAAATGGATGATTTCCTAGCCAATATTAACATACCCACACTGCACCAGGAAGACCTAATCTAACTAAACAAAACTATTTCAAGCACTGAAATAAAAATGGCAAGAGACCTTTCAGCTAAGAAAAGCCCAGGGCCAGATGGATTCACAGCTGAATTCTATAAGGTCTTCAAAGCAAAGCTCACATCAATACTCCTCAAGCTCTTCAACAAAATTGAAATTGAAGGCTCTTTACCAAACTCATTCTACGAAGCCAGTATAACCCTCATCCCCAAACCAGACAGAGATTCATCAAAGAAACACAACTATAGACCCATTTCTTTGATGAATATTGATGCAAAACATCTCAACAAAATACTGGCCAACCGCCTACAACAACTCATCAAAAAAATCATACAATAGGATCAAACAGGATTGACCACCGGGAGGCAAAGCTGGTTCAACATACGTAAATCAATTAATATAATTCAACACATCAACAGGAGTAAGAACAAAAAAATCACATGATTGTCTCAATAGATGCAGAAAAGGCATTTGACAAGATCCAACACCCCTTTATGCTAAAAGCTGTGGAGAAACTAGGAATCCATGGAATATTCCTCAGTATAATAAAGGCTGTGTATGACAAACCCACAGCTAGCATTGTACTTAATGGTGAAAAGGTAAAGCCATTCTCTCAAAGATTAGGAATGAGACAAGGATGCCCACTCTCTCCACTCCTCTTTAACATAGTATTAGAATTCCTAGCCAGAGCAATAAGGCAAGAAACAAGCATAAAGGGGATCCAAATACAGAAAAAGGAAGTGAAACTTTCTCTCTTTGCAGATGACATGATTCTGTATTTAAAGAACCCTATAGACTCCACTCCCAAGCTCCTTGAGCTGATTCAAAACTTTGGCAATGTAGCAGGGTATGAAATTAACCCTCAGAAATCAACTGCCTTCCTCTATGCCGACAGTGAGAGGAGCGAGGCAAAGATCAGGCAAGCCACTCCTTTTGCAATAGCCTCAAAGAAAATAAAGTACCTAGGAATTAACTTAACTAAGAATGTAAAGGACCTTTTTGATGAAAACTTTAAAACCCTGAAAAAGGAAATTAAAGCAGAACCAAGGAAATGGAAAATACCTCCCATGCTCCTGGATTGGAAGAATCAACATCGTGAAAATGGCAATCTTTCCAAGGAATATCTACAAATTCAACAGAATACCCATCAATATCCCAATATCATTCTTTAAAGAAATAGAAGAGGCAATCCAAAATTTCATATGGAATAATGAAAGACCCCCCGTATAGCAAAAACACTGCTTAGCAGAAAGAACAGCATAGGAGCAATTTCAATACCAAACTTTAGACTCTATTACAGAGCTATAATAATGAAAACAGCTTTGTACTGGCACCAGAACAGGCCTGAAGACCAATGGAATAGAACTGAGGATCCAGATATTAACCTACAGACCTATGGTCACCTAATCTTTGATTAGTGAGCCAAAAAAAAATAGAATGGAAGAAAGACAGCCTCTTCAACAAATGTTGCTGGCAGAACTGGTTAAGCACCTGCAGAAAAATAAAGTTGCATCCTTCTATGTCACTCTGCACTGGGATTAACTCCAAATGGATCAAAGACCTCGAAGTAAAAGCCGATACACAGAAAACTTTACAAATAGGAATTGAAGATACTCTAGGCCTCCTTGGCACAGGTCAAAACTTTCTTAAGAAGACCAAGAAACACAACAAATCAGAGAAAGGCTGGATAAGTGGGACTGCATTAAACTGCACAGCTTCTGTAGCTGGGTTGAATATATTCCATATCCAATCAATCAAACTCTGAAACTCAGTTCCATTTTCAGAGTTTCCATCCTTCTTCATACCTGTAAACATGACTTACTTAAGCAGTGAAGTTGGTCATTCTGAACTCTTTGTGCTCTGGAGTCCTGTCTCATTCTAGAATCGCAAAATCACAGATTGAGAGTCATAGAAGAGGATTGGTTATAATTGTATCTTTGAACGGTGTACATTTGTACATACATGCATATATGTCTCTAGGACACAGCATGTAATTACTTTAGCAGGACAAGATAATGTCTGAAACTCATATTCCAATGTATAGCCTATTAAATTCTAAAAAATGAGTGAGTCTGTGGGGTTGGGAGAGATAAGAGAGATGAGAAATGGAATGGTATCGATCAAGATACATTGTACTCAGAAGCAGGTTCAATGTTAGTTAACCCCTTATACAAGTATTTAAAGAATAAAAATTTTGACAGGCTTGGTGACTCACACCTGTAATCCTAGCTACTCAGGAAGCTTAAGATCCAAGGATCACAGTTCAAAGCCAGCCCAGGCAGTAAAGACTGTCAGACTCTTACTTCCAATTAACCACTAGAAAACAGGATGTGGTGCTGTGGTTCCAGTAGTAGGGCAGTAGCCAAAGAGCTCAGGGATAGCACCCAGGCCCAGCGTTCAAGTCCAATAACTGACAAAAAATAAATAAAAATGGCTATACTTCACCCTGTCAATAATGTTTTAAATAATAATTCAAAAAGAGGTTTTTCTTAGCTGTTGTTGTTTATAATATACTATATAAACTTATCTCTTTTTTTGTTTTCCTCCTTACATTTTAAGTAGGATCTCACAGTGCAGTCAACAAAAGCAAAAATACACAAATGAAATGATATCAAATTAAAACTACTCAATAAAGGAAATAGGATCAACAGTAAATGAAAACTTCTGGAAACATACATGAAACAGAAAATCAATACATAGAATTTTTTTCCAGTCCTATGGCTTGAACTCAGGGCCTGGGCACAGTCCTTTGGTTTTTTTCAAGGCTAGTGCTCTACCACTTGAGCCAGGGCACCACTTCTGGATTTTTCTGTGTATGTGGTTCTGGGGAATTGAAACCAGGGTTTTGTGCATGCCAGAAAAGCACTCTAACACTAGACCATGCTCCTGGCCCCAAAGAATTTATTTTCCTGTGGATGACATTGGCTAACAAATGGTTCTAGGACATTTATTGTAAAGGTATATTCTCAACAAATCATAAAACTTTTGCATATTACTCAGTTGGGTTTTTTTCTATTAAAAACATTCTATAAAATAAATGGAGCATCAAAGTCAGACATAAAAATGCTCAAAATCTAAGGACAATATTAAAAAAAGAAAGTGTCATTTGTTGATATACAAAGGAACAAAAGCAGCACAATGGCAAAAAAAAAAGTCTGATTTTGAAACAGAAGAAAAGAACTGTAGAGGCATTTTTTAGCCAACTTTGACGAAGGCTTAACTTTAAGACTTGTTTTCCGCCTTCTTCATCTGTGCATTTAGTTTATCCCACAGAGATATTACTAAAGCTCAGGAACTCAGCTATCATCTCTATCATAAAGCAAAATGTTTAACTCTAGTTTTTCTTCTGAATTCAAATCACATACCAAAATGTCTTTCCATTCAGACACTTTAGGTCCAATAGCTTAATCTCTCATATAGCTAATGCATAATTTCCAATAGAAAGCTCATTATTTTAAAAGTTAGCATAACCTTTCCATACACATAAACTTGAAATCTCTGTGAAATCCACAGCATGTGGATAGCCAGTCCATTCTTCAAGACATCAAATGTTCCTCTATTTCTTTGTTTTCCATAACCCAAGGTGAAGTTCTATAATCCTCAAAATTTAAATTTGTTCTTGCTTTAAGAATCTTGCTTTTCCTTATAAATCATTTTATAGTAGTGACTTTTTCCACATTTCCTCAAATTATTTATCAAATATCGTGTTTATGTGTTATGGATATAGCACTGAAGAGAAGCAATAGAGTTTTCTACCTTCTTGGATCATGTAACCACAGTATGTGTATGTTCATGTGCATGCACTTGTGCTTGTATAAGATAAGGAATATAGAATTAACACGAGATGATGGATTGAAAGCTATAAAAATTTCATACAAGCCAGGTGCGGTTGGCTCACGTCTGTAATCCTAGGTACTCAGGAGGCTGAGATCTGAGGATCACCATTCAAAGATAGCCCAGGCACAGAAGTCCGTGTGACTCATCTCCAATCAACCACCAGAAAGCTGGGAGTGGTGATCTGGCTCAAGTGAGCACTAGTTTTGAGCTGAAGTGCTCAGGGACAGCACCCAGGCCCAGAGTTCAAGCTCCACAACCAACTGAAAGAAAAAGTTTATTCTTTTTTTGTTCTTTAAGGAAATTTAAGGAAAGTTATTACCTACACTTTTCCAGATTAAATTTTGTGAAGTCCTTTAGTGTATGCCATTTTCATACTTTAATATATTAAATAATCATTCATTTATTAAATAAATATGATAAACACCACATTAACTGAAGATTTTATAGTCAGGACTGAACTACTCTATTTTTTCATGGGTCATGGGGCTTGAACTCTGGGCCTGGGAATTGTCCCTGAGCTCTTCAGCTCAAGGCTGCCGCTCTACCCCTGGAGCCACAGCCCCATTTCCCCTTTTCTAGTGATTAATTCGAGATAAATGTCTCATGGTCTTTAGTGTCCAGGCTGGCTTTAAACTGCAATCCTCAGATAACAGCCTCCTGAGTAGCTAGAATTACAGGTGTGAGCCACTGCGCCTGACTGAACTACTCATTCTTACCTTTAGTCTACAAACGTAGAAGTAAGGAGCATACTCTTTAACTTCCTACCATTTGAGGTTTTTTGGTTAATTCCACATTTACCTGAAGCAAATTTTAGTTCCCAGTTCAAAATTCCCTTTCTGTCTTCATTAGAATATGCTCCCCATTGCAGATATTCAGGATTACATAGAACATACAGCCTCATAATTGATTGTCTCCTGGTTCTTGTTTATAATCTTTCTGATTAATCAAGAACACAATTATGTCACTTTATGATATTCTCTCTTGCAAAATGGTTTTCTTACAAACTTGTTTTTCTTAAGTGTTTACTGAGAAATTAGGCAAATTTGATCCCACTCAGATTTTGTGAGTATGTACCACAGTTTATCCTTTTTCTTGGTGACATGAGCCCACACCTGAGAGGGAGTCATCCTCAGATGACTGGTCCACAGATGTTATTTACTTCCCACATTGAAAGGCACTGTGTTATTGTAATCCACACATCTTAAAATGATTCTAGGGTGAAATGCCCTTCTTTGACTGGATGTCAGCTTACCACTCTTGCCACAAGGAAGAGCAATAGTTCTTTGCCAGGGACCAGAAATACTCCATGGCTGGATTTTTCTCTTACTAACCAACCTGACATTTATTCTCTTTCTGTTCTTCTACTTTCAATTTTTCCCATCATGTTTCTACTTTTCCCACAACCAATGTGTTCTACTCAGATTCCAAATTTCTTACTTTTGTAGAAGTACATATCTAAAATTCTTTCAAAAACCTTTTGGAAAATATTATTCCTGAAAACTTGTCTTCCAAGAAACCAGAAATGGATTTAGAAGAAAATTCTGAACTATACAGAAGATGACAACATACATTTTTGTCCCTCACATTGCCCAGATTTGAATACAGATGGGCTTACTACTTGGCAAACAGAACATATTTTCAACTAAAACTACAGTTACAGCACTTCACATGTTTATAATTATGAAGAATATAAATGCAAGAAATAATCTGTACCAAGCCAGACGGGAAGAGACAACGCCCACGGCCAGATGTACAGTGGTTACCTTGAGCTGAAGATCTCAGAGACAGTGCAACCAGGCCCAGAGTTCAAGCACCATGACCACCACCACCAACAACAACAACAGTAGAAAATAAGAAAAAAAGAAAAGAAAGTGAATATGCAGGGCCCAGAGCATGACCTAGTGATAGAGTACTTGCCTAGCATGTGTGAAGCTTTTGGTTCCATTCCTTGGTACCAAATGGAAAGAAAAAAAAAAACAGGAGCCCCAGGTTCTGTGACTGGAGTGGTAGATAGCTAGCCTTGAGAAAGCTCAAGGACAGTGCCCAGGCCTTGAGTTCAGGCCCCAGGACTGGCAAATATAAAAAGAACAAAGAAAAAAACAAAGCATTCAGGCCAAACAGTTTATTAACATTGTGCCCTTTTTATGCTAAGGGTTATCATAAAAACTCTACTTAAGTTCATCCATAGTACTTTCTGTGTATACATATACTTGTCAAAATTAATCAAGTGTTTATCTCTTAGCTAACTTGGAGGATCTATGTTGAATGAAGTGGACAAGCTAATAATAATAGAAATAATTTTGAAATCAACATGCAAAATCACATTTGTTAATATACATTAATAGAAAACAGTCTCCAAAAGGGTATAAACATAATTTAATTTACAATAACATTCAAAAGAATGAAATTAGGTACTTAGTAAAATGAAAGACTTGTGTGCTGAAAGCTATATAATGTTTCCAAAATTAATTTCAACATGATCCAAATTGAGCTCATGCTTGTAAAACAAAGACAGTACATGCTCTTGAATCAGAAGATATAATATTAACAATATTAAAACAAATCCATGTTATCTAAAATGTTTTAATTATTAAAAACAATCGATGTGAAATGTTCTATTGCTCACACTTGAATAAATGGAAACATTTACAGTGAAACTTGATTTCCAAGGGCACAAGCAGACACAAAAGTCTTGAAAAAGAACATGTCTGTAGATTTAACACTTCCTGTTTTCAAAATGTATTACAAACATCAATGAGAAAATCACTGTATTATTGATTTAAAGTAGAAATATGAATTAGTAAAATAGATAAAATAACCCCCAAATATTCTCCAACATATTTATCCAGATGATTTTACACAGGGATGACAAGACCAAAACTGGGAAAGGACAGTATTTTCAGCAAATTGTTCTGAGAAAACTAAATATCTACATGCAAGTGGACCCAGTTGACCCCTATATTGTAATATATACAAAATTAATCCAATACAGTCTATGACCATAAGTGAAACAGATGAAACTACTGAGTTCATTGTAGAAAATTGTGAGATTGGCTCGGGCAATTGTTTTGTTCCTATGATCCTGAAAGCCTACAAACAAAAAAAGAGTACCAAAAAGAATACAAAGACGAAAACCATACAATATCAAACTTAAAGACCCGTCAAAAAGATAAAAGGACACTTTGACACAACGAGCATGTAACTTTAAAACAACAACAAACATGAAATCCTAGAAATAAATAATGAAAATTAAATAAAACAATTAAAAATAAGCACAATGGTTGAATAGACACACCCATATAAGATATATAAATGTTCCATAAACATATGAAATGATGCTCAATGCTCACCAATAATTAGGGAAATTTCGAGATGAAGCCATAATAAGATACCATCCAAAACACTCTCACCTGATATCCTGCCTCATGACACAATTGTCTGAGGAATTATAGACAATTATAATTAAATAATTAATCATTATAATTCGGGCAATAGAAAATAGTTGAGCAGAGCCAAAGCTATCAGGAGTGAAAAAATGGTGGTTTCTCATGTTTTCTGGGGTTTTTTGGGGGGAGGGTATGTTGGGTGGGAGGATGTAGTGGTACATTTGATGTTTGGATATTAAGACTTGAGTAAAGTAGATTCTTGGTTTTGCTTTTCTGTATGAAAGTCAGAGTGGCCTCTTCTAGTTTAGTCTGTCTCTGAAAGTACATTCAACTGGGAATTCCACGACCTAGCTGTAGAGCCATGCCAGTGCTTGGGAATGTCTTGTAGTAATTTAAAGTATCCCTTAATATTCAGAAGTAGCATGACTTCCTCTACAATGAGTAGTGATGATGGGGTGCATATTGAAATTATCCTCATGAAGCCTGTCTGTATTTATTCTGTTGTTAGTCCTCTGCTACTTGGCTGGGGGTTTGGCTGAATATGTAAAAGAATTTCAAGAAAGAACATTGTTGTTTATTCCTTTTCTGATCTGTCCCAGTTGCAAAGTCACATTAAAATATTAAGCTACGAGATAACATAAATAAAATTCCTTACTTATTAAAAAATGCTTGGCATTTGTTGGCCTATGTTCACTGTCATCACAGAGAAGATTTTTCAAATTTACAAACAGCCCTCAAAAGTATCTCCCAAATACATAATCTTAAAAAAAGTTCTTTGAGGAGATTAAAGATGGCGTTGAGACAATAGTGACCCAGCTTATCTCTCTCCCACAAAAAAGAGAGAATCAGGGAATCCCACGAGCCAACTACCTTAAGAAATCCATAACAACAAATTCAAGAAGCAATGGAGAAATACTCAAACTGGAAAAGAAATCAAGATAAAGCTTATATTCTAAGTTCTCAAAGAATCTGAAATATAAGGACCCCCTCCCCCACCCCTTGCCGCCAGCTCCAAGCCGCGAAAGCCAAGGTGGAGGGCTCCAGGCCGGAAAGCCCTGAACTCCCCCTATGCCAGCAAGCAGTGGAATCCAGATACAGGAACCAGCACACCGGGTGTGGACAGCACAGGCAGCAGCAGAGACCAGAGGAGAGTGAACGATCCTCCAATACTGTGGAGCAGCTCACAGCCAAATGCTGAGGAGTAGGTAGTCCAGCGGGCTCCCCTAAACCCATCAGGAAAGCAGAGCTGCTGGCGAGCTACAGAACTTAACGCAGACCCTTCCACCCTGCCTGAGAAAGACTGGCAAGTGCAGGGGGGCAAGGAGTTCAGAATCCTGTCCCTTCCCCCAACAGCCCCTTTCCCCTAGAACATTGACTGGAGACTGACAGGTGGGCGGGCGCTAAGTCCCAGCACCCCACCAAAGGGGGCAGAGGTGTCCCTGCTCCCACCCAACCAAGAGCCTCCTCACCCAGGCCAATGAAACTGGAGACTGAGGGGCGCTGAGACCCTGCCTTTCAACAGCATGTGGGGGTGTGCAGGAGTCTAGGAGCCAACATCTGTCTCACCCAAACCTGAGCCCTGAGTGGGGCACCCTCCTGCTGGGAGTCTCCAGCAAGATAACAACAAGGGTCACAGACAGACTCTCTGCCAAAGCAGCAGGAACACAACAGGGAACTGAAGGGCAGACCAGCAGGGGCCAAACTCACCCTCTGAGAGCCAGAAAGGCGGGGCTCTGCTCTCAGAGCCCACATCCTCTGCTGGGCCTAGCCCCTGGGAACAGGGCAGAAACCAGTCAGGTTAGTCTAGCTAAGTGCACTCAAAAACCCCAAATCCCAGGCTCTTAGCTGGACCTTCCCCCAGGAAAACCAACCATCCACCGGGATAGCTGAGACCAAAGTGTGCAACTCCACCCTAGGGCCCACTGTGGGGCGACTGGTTGGGCTGAGAGCTGCCGTACAGCAGTACACAGCCTCTGGGAACAGGCCAAACACCAGCAAACCCTCCAAACTCTTAGTCAGTGGCTGAACCAATTTGGTTGAGAACCACAGGTAAACACAGATTCTCAGAACCACCAGTCCCAACCCAAGTAAAGACCTCCACCTACCAACCACAGAGCGAACTACAACAACAGTTCTCGATGCCTCAGAAAGCTCAAAGACAAAGTATGACATATATAAATAATCAAAGTCCCACACAAAGACCAAAAGGAAACAAGAATGAAGGAATGAGAGAGAAATGACACCTGAAGAGACATGAAATATGACTCGAATCAAGGAGATGTTTTTGGACCTGACCAATGAAACTAAGGTGAAATTCCAAAAACAAAAGCAGGAAATTACCAAGGAGCTCTTAGAATTCAAAAGAAAAGTGGAAGAAAAGTTTAATACCCTCTCAGCAGACATGATCAACTCAGTGTCAACATTCAAGCAAAAATGGAGGCATTAAGAAGCAGATGGACCGAGATGGAGAATAGGACATCAGGAATGGAAGCTAAAACACAAGAGCTGGAACAGAGAATCATCAGCCTGTAAATATCAGTCAGAATCCACCAGAGAGAGCTCCAGGAACTGGCAGATGCAGCCAAGAAATCTATTTTTCGTATAATAGGGATTGAGGAGGGGGCAGAGTTCCAGGAAAAAGAATGCAACCCTTATTCACCAAAGTAGAGAACTTCCCCAACCTCAAAAGGGAAATTACTCACATTATTGGAGGATTCAGGACTCCAAACAGGCAAGATCCTAGAAGAAAATCATCTAGACACATCAAAGTAAAGACACTAGACCCGAATACCAAGGAATTGATCTTAAATGCTGGAAAAACAAAGAAAGAGCTATACTACAATGGAAAGAAAATTCGAATAAAAGCAGATCTCTCCATGCAAACCCGAAATGCAAGAAAAGCTTGGAAAAACATCATTGATGTCCTAAGGCCAACAGCTGCCAACCCAGTCTGATATATCCAGCAAAACTAGCATTTACATTTGAGGGAGAAACAAGAATATTTCACTCCAAAGAGAAGCTATATGAATATGTGCACACTAAACCAGCATTAAAAAATAATAATTAATCGAGAACAAATTGTAGAACATCAAGAACCCCCATCAAGAAGCAAATGCCTATAATTCACTAAACACAAAAGGGAAAAAAGAGAGAGAAAGAAACTTAGAAGTAAAAATATATAACGACAATGGACACTGACCACTTCTCCAAAATTTCCCTAAATGTGAAGGGGCTGAAAAATCCAATCAAAAGACACAGAGCAGAAGACTGGATTAAGAAACACCACCCATCCATATGTTGCCTCCAACAGACCCACCTCCTGCTCTTGTGTTTTAGCTTCCATTCCTGCTGACCTATTCTCCATCTCAGTCAATCTGCTGCTTAATGCCTCCATTTTTGCTTGAATGTTGACACTGAGCTGACCATGTCTTCTCTGAGGGTCTTAATCTTTTCTTGCATTTCTCTTTTGAATTCGAGGAGCTGTTTGGTGATTTCCTGCTTATGTTCCCAGAATTATTTTTAGAATTCTGTTTTAATCTCTTTGGTCATGTCCACAATCATCTCCTTGAATAGGGTCTTGTTTCGTGTCTCTTCAGGTGTCATTTCTTGGGATGGTGACATCTATCTTGTCCCTTCGCTCTTGTTTCCTTTTGGGCTTTGCGTGGGACTTTGATTATTTATGTATGTCGTAATTCGCCTTTGTGCTCTCCTAGGCATTGAGAACTGTTGTAGTTCTCTCTGTGGTCGGTAGGTGGCAGTCTTTACTTGGTTTGGGACCAGTGGTTCTGGGAATCTGTGTAAACCCGTGGTACTCAGCCAAATTGATTCCTCTGCTGACGAGGTCAGAGTCTGAAGTTTTTTAGGGTGTTTGGCCTGTTGCCAGAGGCTGTGTGCTACTGCACGACTAGCTCTCAGCCCAACCAGTAGCCTCACAGTGGGCCGTGGGTTGGATCTGCGTGCTTCAGTATCAGCATGCTGGGCAGATGGTCGGTTTTCCTGCACTGTTTCCAGGGGAGGGCCCCCAGCCATGGGTCTGGGTTTTGGGAGTTCCCAGGGACTCTCAGGTAGGCCAGCTGGTGTCCACTCTGTTCCCAGGGGTGGGGCCAGGCGAGGATGTGGGCTCCAAGGGCAGAGCCTCGCCTTTCTAGTTCTCAGAAGGCAAGCTTGGCTGCTGGTCGGCCCTTCAGTTCCCTGCTGTGTTTCCCCTGCTTTGGCCTGGAGTCTGTGACTGTGGGGGGCCCCTTGGTGCTGTCTTGCTGGGGATTCCCAGCTGGATGGTGTCCGGCTCAAGATGCTGGCTCCTAGACTCCCGCGGACCCCATTCTCCAGACCCAGTGGCCTGGGAGAGGAACCTGTTGGGCGGGTGAGCTGGGACACCTCTACCCCATTTGGTGAAGTGCTGAGTCTTAGGCCCGCCCGCCTGTCAGTCTCCCGTCAAAGGCCTGGGAGAGGAACCTGTTGGGTAGGTGGGAGCAGGGACACCTCTGCCCCCTTTGGTAGGGTGATGGGTTTTAGCTCCCGCCTTTCTGTCAGTCTCCAGTCAATGGCCTGGGGGAGGGGGACTGTTGACGGAAGGGACAGGATTCTAATTTCCTTGCCCCCCCTGCTCCTGCCAGTCTTTCTCAGGCAGGGTAGAGGGGTCTGAGTTAGGTTCTATAGCTTGGCACCAGTTCTGCTTTCCTGATGGGTTTGGGTCACGCTGGGCTACCTGCTGGGCTATGCGCTGGGCTACTCACTCCTCTGTGTTTGGCTGTGGGTGTTCCAAGGTGTTGGGGAATCCTTCACTCTCCTTGGATCTCTGCCGCTTGTGGTCCGAGTCAGGGTTCCTCTGCTTGCGGTTCTGGTCTGTACTGGTTCCTGCATCTGGCTTCTGCTGCTTCCCGGTGTATGCTGGTTTCTATAGCTGTCGGAACTGCCGGCTCGGCGCCCTCCGCCTCCGCTTTTTCCGGCTTGTAGCGGCGAGGGGTGGGGGAGGGGTGCTCGCGTTATGAATTCTTTGAGAAAGTTGGATGTGAGCTTTATCTGGATTTCTTTTCTGGTTTGAGGCCTTCTCTGTTGCTTCTTGAGCTTGTTGTTTTGGATTTCTAAAAGTAGTTGGCTTGTGGGATTCCCTGATTCTCTCTTTTTGTGGAAGAGAGGTAGGCTGTGTCCCTATTTGCTCGGTGCCATTTTCCGGTCGAGAACAACACACTTCTGAATACTCCTGGGTTACAGATCAGATCAGAAAAGAAATTAAAAACTTCCTTGAAGGTAATGTAAAATCATAAAGGAACTTATGGCACACAGGAAGAGCAGTTCTAAGGGGCTAATTTATCACACTAGGAGCACATATTAAAAAGACAGAAGAAAAGCATGTAAATAACCTAAATACGAAACTGAAACACGTAGAGGAACAAGAAAAAATTACTTCAAAAACAACTAGAAGGACAGAAATAACAAATCAAGGAAAGGCTGGATAAGTGGGACTGCATTAAACTACGGAGCTTTTGTATGGTAAAGGACATAGCTAGTAAATTAATTAGGAAGCCTACAGAGTGGGAGAAGATCTTCACCAAGTAAACAATGGATAAAGGCCTCATATCTAAAATATATCAACAACTCAAAAATTTGAATCACTCCAAAACTAAAAGTAACAACCATCCCATTAAAAAATGGGCCAAAGACTAAAAGAGAGTCTTCTCTGAAGAAGAAACAAAAATGGCCTATAACACATGAAGAAATGCTCAATATCTCTGGTCATAAAAGAAATTAAAATCAAAACATCTCTAAGGTTCCACCTGGTGCGGAGACAATAGGGACGCTGCCTAGCTCTCTCTCACAAAAAATGAGAACCAGGGAGTCCCACGAGCCAACTACCTTAAGATATCTACAACAACAAACTCAAAAAGCAACGGAGAAAGACTCAAACCGGAAAAGAAATCCACATAAAGCTCACATCCAACTTTCTCAAAGAATTCGGAACGCGAGGACCCCTCCCCCACCTCTCGCCGCCAGATCCAAGCCGCGAAAAGCGGCGGCAGTGGAGGGCGCCAGGCCGGGAGCCCAACTGCTGCAGAAACCAGCACTGAACCGGGCCAGCGAACGGCAGAAGCAGCAGAAACCAGACTCGGAACCAGAACAGCAAGCAGCGGAACCCAGACGCAGAACACAGGCGGCAGCGGAGACCCGAGGGGAGTGAAAGACTCCCCACCACCATGGAACACCAGCAGAGGCGTGAGTAATACAGCGCGTCCCCAAACACATCAGGAAAGCAGAGCAGGTGCCAAGCAATAGAACTTAACTCAGACCCCTCCACCCCGCACGAGAAAGACTGGCGGGAGCAGGGGGGCAAGGAATTTAGAATCCTGTCCTTCCCTCAACAGCCCCCTCCCTCAGGCCATTGACTGGAGATTGACAGGCAGGCTACCTAAGACCCAGCACCCCACCAAGGGAGGCGGGGCTGTCCCAACTCCCACCTGCCCAACGGGCTCAACCCCCAGCCCTCTGACTGGAGACTGACAAGCGGGCGGACCCTAAGACTCAGCACCCCACCAGGGGAGGCGGAGCTGTCCCAGCTCCCACCCGCCCACCAGGCTCCTCTCCCAGGCTACTGGATCTGGAGAGTGGAGGGCGCTGGGACCCTGCCTTACAACAGCGGGTAGGGGGTGCGGGAAAATAGGAGCCAGCATCTTCCCCCCTCAAGTCTTGAGCGGGGCATCCTCCAGCTGGGAATCCTGACCAAGATAGCACCGAGGGTACCCCACAGTCACAGACTCTGACAAAGCAGTGGAAACACAGCAGGGATCTGAAGGGCCGACCAGCAGCCAAGCTCCCCTTCTGAGAACCAAAAAGGCGTGGCTCCGCCCTTGGAGCCCACGTCCTCAGCTGGGCACCACCCCTGTGAACAGAGGGGTCTCCTGCTGGTCCTGCTGAGAGCTCCTGAAACTCTCAATCCCCAGACCCTTGGCTTGGGGCCGCCCCGGGAAGCAGCACGGGAAAACGTCTGCTAACCGCGCTCAGATGGAAGCTCGCAGATCCATCCCCTGATCCACTGTGAGGCCACTGGTTGGGCTAAGAGCTAGTTGTGCAGCAACACATAAGTTTTATTCTAATACTTTCCAAACTTTGTGCTCAAATACGCTACCTACTTACCAACTTAGGTCAGTTATCCTTATGCTATACCTTTTCTTCATTACTACAATATTCCTACACTCCTACGTTAAACCTCTTGTACCTCCCCTGACCTCTCATTCTATTTTTCTATCTCTGGACCTCTGTTTGTCTTTCAACCCTTATACTGCATGGATCTACACTTGATGGCTGTTGAGCAACACTGTATATATAGGTGTTTAATTATTCTCTAGGCTCAGAGGGACTTAAACACAATAGAGTTTGGATTGAGAGGCTTATTGTTTTCGGTATAAATCGCTTATCAATGGTTGTATTAGACTGGTCTGTAAATGCACAAAAAGAAAGAGTGATAACACCAATCAAAACTTGTGAACATCTAGTGTCTGCCAGCTACAGAGGTCTAGGTTGGTTATATCTGAAAAACTATAATCGTATTAATATTAATCTTGCTCCCACTTTCAAATGAGCAGAACAAAAAACTCAAGAAAAATGTCAAATCAAGAAACAACATCCCCCACCCAATGTAAACAGACAATGGAACAGTCACTGGCAAACCTAGAGGAGAGGCTTCCAAGTGCTACACAAATGCAATTGATAGACATCATTAATGAAAAATGTGAAAATATAAAGAAAGAGATAATGGAGGAAGCCATAGCTAAACAAGAGAAAACCATTAATAAGGTGATAAGTGAAAAAGAAGAAGCCATAAAGGAGGCCATAATAAAGGTTTTTCAAAGAAAGATGGATGAATTCATAGAATCCACAAATAAAAAAGTGACCGAACTCCAGCAAATGTCCAAAGAAAATAAAGCTACTGAGCTAACCACTCAAATGGAAATCAAGGAGCTAAAGAAATCCACACATGATCTAAAACAAGAGATGCAAGGCATCAAAACTGAGCAACTAGAAGCAAGGGAGTTGAATCACCAATGGGTCATCGAAGAGATCAGAACAGAAATCCAACAGTTTATGAAATTTAACAGTAATGAGCACACAAAATACCAACTCCTTTGGGACACAGCAAAGGCAGTACTCAGAGAAAAATTTATAGCGCTGAGTGCCTACAACAACAAGTTGGAAAAATCGCAAACCAACAAGTTAATATCTCACCTTAAGCTCCTGGAAAAAGAGCAACAACCAACCCTAATCCCAGTAGAAGAAAGCAAATAATTAAAATCAAAGCAGAATTAAATGATTTGGAATCCAAAAAAACTATAGAAAGAATCAACAAAACAAGGAGTTGGTTCTTTGAAAGAATTAACAAAATTGACAAACCCTTAGCAAATCTTACCAAAAAAAGAAGAGAGCGTATCGAAATAAAGAAAATCACAGATGAAAATGGAAATATCACGACAGAAATTACCAAGATCCAGAATATCATGAGGGAATACTTCTCAAACCTTTACACCAACGAACTGGAGAATCTAGAAGAAATGGATGAATTCCTAGCCAATATTAACATACCCACACTGAACCAAAAAGAGCTAACCCAATTCAACAGGCCTATTTCAAGCTCTGAAATAGAAATGGCAATTAGAGAACTTCCACCTAAAAAGAGCCCAGGGCCAAATGGGTTCACAGCTGAATTCTATAAGGTCTTCAAAGCAGAGCTCACACCAATACTGCTCAAGCTCTTCAAGGAAATTGAAAATGAAGATTCTTTACCAAACTCATTCTATGAAGCCAGTATAACCCTCATCCCCAAACCAGACAGAGATTCATCAAAGAAAGAGAACTATAGACCTATTTCTTTGATGAATATCGATGCAAAACTTCTCAACAAAATACTGGCCAACTGTCTACAACAACTCATCAAAAAAATTATACACTATGACCAAACTGGATTCATCACAGGGAGGCAAAGCTGGTTCAACATACGCAAATCAATTAATATAATTCAACACATCAACAGGAGCAAGGACAATAGACACGGAAAAGGCATTTGACAAGATCCAACACCACTTTATCTTAAAAGCTCTGGAGAAACTAGGAATCCATGGAACATTCCTCAATGTAATAAAGGCTGTGTATGACAAACCCACTGCTAGTATTTCACTTAATGGTGAAAATCTAAAGCCATTCCCTCTAAAATCAGGAACGAGACAAGGATGCCCGCTCTCTCCACTCCTCTTTAACATAGTACTAGAATTCCTAGCCAGTGCAATAAGGCAAGAAGCAAGCATAAAGGGGATCCAAGTAGGGAAAGAGGAAATAAAACTATCCCTCTTTGCAGATGACATGATTCTGTATTTAAAGAATCCTATAGACTCTACTCCCAAGCTCCTTGAGCTGATTCAAAACTTTGGGAGAGTAGCAGGCTATAAAATCAACCCTCAAAAATCAACTGTCTTCCTTTAGGTCAACAATGAGAGGAACGAGGCAATAATCAGGAAAGTAACTCCTTTCACAATAGCCTCAAAGAAAATAAAGTACCTAGGAATTAGCTTAACTGAGAATGTAAAGGACCTTTTTGATGAAAACTTTCAAACCCTAAAAAAGGAAATTAAAGCAGAACTAAGGAAATGGAAAAACCTCCCATGCTCCTGGATTGGAAGAATCAACATTGTGAAAATGACAATCTTGTCAAGGGCTATCTACAAATTCAACGCAATACCCATCAATATCCCAATGCATTCTTTAAAGAAATAGAAGAGGCAATTCAAAATTTCATATGGAATAATAAAAGACCCCGTATAGCAAAAACACTTCTTAGCAGAAAGAACAGTGCTGGAGGAATTTCAATTCCAAACTTTAGACTCTATTACAGAGCTATAATGATCAAAACAGCTTGGTACTGGCACAAGAACAGGCCTGAAGACCAATGGAATAGAACTGAGGATCCAGATATTAAACCACAGACCTATGGCCACCTAATCTTTGACAAGGGAGCCAAAAAAAAAAATAGAATGGAAGAAAGAAAGTCTCTTCAACAAGTTGTGCTGGCAGAACTTGTTAAGCACCTGCAGAAAATAAAGCTGGATCCTTCTTTGTCACCTTGCACTAGAATTAACCCCAAATGGATCAAAGACCTGGAGATAAAAGCTGACACACTGAAAACTTTACAGGAAGGAATAGGAGATACACTAGGCCTCCTTGGCACAGGTCGAAACTTTCTTAATAAGGACCAAGAATCACAACAAATCAAAGAAAGGCTGGATAAGTGGGACTGCATTAAACTACGGAGCTTTTGTATGGCAAAGGACATAGCTAGTAAATTAATTAGGAAGCCTACAGAATGGGAGAAGATCTTCACCAACCAAACAACGGACAAAGGCCTTATATCTAAAATATATCAACAACTCAAAAAATTGAATCACTCCAAAACTAATCTCCAAAGTAACAACCATCCCATTAAAAAATGGGCCAAAGACTTAAAGAGAGTTTTCTCTGAAGAAGAAACAAAAATGGCCTATAGACACATGAAGAAATGCTCAACATCTCTGGTCATAAAAGAAATGCAAATCAAAACAACTCTAAGATTCCACCTCACTCCAGTTAGAATGGCCAGGATCAGGAAAACGAATAACAACAGATGCTGGAGGGGCTGTGGCCAGGAGGGATCACTACTACACTGTTGGTGGGAGTGCAAACTTGTTCAACCACTATGGAAAGCAGTGTGGCAGTGCCTCAAAAAGCTAAACATAGGACTCCCCTATGACCCAGCAATTCCACTACTTGGCATTTACCCAACCATCCAGAAAAAGGGCATACTAAATCCACTAGCACAACAATGTTTAATGCAGCACTATTCACCATAGCAAAGATATGGAACCAACCTAGATGTCCCTCAGTTAATGAGTGGATCAACAAGATGTGGTATTTGTACACAATGGAATTCTATGCTGCTGTCAGAAAGAATGACATCGCCCCATTTGATAGGAAATGGAAAGACTTAGAAAAAATCATATTAAGTGAAGTAAGCCAGACTCCAAGGAACTTAGGCTCAATGGTTTCCCTCATTCGTCATAATCAGTAGAAACCTTGGGCTCTCCTAGCAGAGATCTGCAATAGAGCAAAATCTTGATACATAAGGCCATATAGTATGAAGCTAATTGAAAGGACCTCCAGGATATTGAAACAAAAGCCATATAATGAATGATTGTTGTCCTTAATGTACTATGTTGTCTCTCATCTCCTTTGCTGTCCGTTGGGTATCTCATATTGTTACAGTATCTCAGTTTGTTATCTGATATATTGAATTTATTTGTATTTGGTTTTTTGAAATTTGATAGGGAAGGGGGGAAAACTAAGATGGGTAGGGGGGTGGGGTGGAGGGTAATGGGTACCAAGACATGTGAAAGGGTATCAATGCATGTGAACTAATGCACCTTCTATCTGGCAAATATCATGTAACCCTTTTATTAATTACAATAAACAATTTAAAAAACAAAAATAAAATCAGAAATATCAGAGACTGAAATAAGATCTACTATACACAAAACAAATAAATCAAAAAGTTGGTTCTTTGATAGAGTCAACAAAATAGACAGACCCCTAGAAGATTAATCAAAAGAAGGAGAGAGGAGACTCAAATAAACAAGATTAGAGACCGCACAGGAACAATCACAACAAATATCCAAGAAATTCAGTCCATAATGAATAAGTACTATGCGGGCCTATACTCAAAGAAACAAGAAAATCTAGTAGAAATGGATGATTTCTTAAATAAATATAGGCTACCCACACTGAACAATGAAGAGGTAATCAAATTGAACAAATCTCTTAAAATGAAATTGTGGAAGCAATCAAGGCATTGCTAACTAAAAAGAGCTCAGGTCCAGATGGATTCACTGCCGAATTCTACAAGACATTTAAAAATGAAGTAACAACTATACTCTTGAAACTCTTCCAAGAAATAGAAGCAGAAGGAGCAATACCAAACTCATTTTATGAAGCTAATATTACTCTCATCACCAAACCAGGGAAGGACCCCAAAAAAAAAGAACACAGATGCAAATCTCCTCAATAAAATATTATCCAACAGAATCCAGAAACAAATTTAAAACGTTACACATTACGATCAAGTAGCCTTCATCCCACAGATGCAAGGCTGTTTTAGCATTCACAAATCAACCAATGTAATACATCACATCAATAGAGCTAAAGATAAGAATAATATGATAATTTCTCTGGACACGGAAAAGGCATTTGACATCCATTCATGTTGAAAGCACTAGAAAAAAATAGGAATAAGAGGTACATGCCTTAAAATAATTAAAGCCATATATGAAAAACTTACAGCCAGTATTATACTAAATGGTGAAAGACTGGAACCATTTACCTGAAAATCAGGAACTACACAGGAATGCCCACTCTCTTCACGTCTCTTCAATATATTGCTGGAACCCTTAGCCAGAGCAATAAGGCAAGAAAAGGACATCAAAGGGATCCACATAGGGAAAGAAGAAATTAAACTATCCCTATTTGCAGATGACATGATCCTCTGCTTGAGTGACCCAACAAACTCCACTCCTAAACTCCTAGAATTAATAAACCACTTTAGCAAAGTGTCAGGTTACAAAATTAACCTTCACAAGTCAGTAGCTTTCTTGTACACCAACAATACACAAACAGAAGGCCAAATCAAGAAAATGATCCCATTCACAATAGCCCCCAAGAGAATAAAATACTTAGGAATTAACTTAAGCAAAGATGTAAAGGAATAATTTAATGAAAGCTGTGAAAGCCTAATGAAAGAAATTATAGAGGACACTAGGAAATGGAAAGACATCTCATGCTCATGGCTAGGGAGAACCAAGAGAGTGAAAATGGCTATACTGCCAAAACTGATATACAAATTCAATGCAATCCCCATCAAAATTCCAAAGACATTCTTTATGGAAATTGAAGATATAATCAAAAGGTTCATATGGAACAAGAAAAGACCTGGAATAGCCAAAACAATTCTAGTCAAAAAGAGCAATGCAGGTGGTATTACAATACCAGACTTCAAACTCTACTATAGAGCCATAATAACAAAAACCGCTAGGTATTGGCACAGAAACAGACCAGTAGATCAGTGGAACAGAATAGAAGACCCGGAAGTAGAACTACATACCTATAGGCAACTTGTATTTGACAAATGAGCCAAAGGTATACAGTGGAACAAACACAGTCTAATCAATTATTGGTGCTGGCAAAACTGGGCAGCCACATGCAGAAAAGTAAAATTTGACCCTAGCCTCTCCCATACACAAGCATTAACTCAAATTGGATCAAAAACCTCAATGTCACACCAGAAACTGTGAAACTGCTACATGATAGAGCAGGAGAGACAGTGGAACTCATAGGCACAGGCAAAAGATTCCTGAACAGAATCCCAAGGTCACAACAGATTGGAGAGAGTCTCAATACATGGGACTACCTAAAAACAAAAAGTTTCTGTGCAGATAAAAACATAGTCACAAAAGTAGAGGGATGGCCAACCAACTGGGAAAAGATATTTACCAATAATACATCTGATAAGGGCTTAATATCCAGTATCTACAGGGAACTCAAGAAATTAACCCCCCCCACACACAAACCCAACAAACCAGTCACTAAATGGGCAAGGAAACTAAAGAGAGACTTATCAGAAGAAGAGATTAAAATTGCAGAAAAGCATATGAGAAAATGTTCATCATCCATGGTCATAAAGGAAATGCAAATAAAAACAACCCTAAGAAACCACCTTACCCCAACAAGAATGGACAAGATTCTGAACTCAGACAATGACAGTTGCTGGTGGGGTTGTGGAGAAAAAGGAACCCTACTACACTGCTGGTGGGATTGTAAACTAGTTCAGTCACTCTGGAAAGCAGTGTGGAGGTTTCTTAAAGAACTGGAAAATCATCTTCCCTACGATCCTGCCATACCACTTCTGGGCATCTATCCTGAACATCATAACTCAAGATATGATAAGGACACCTGCTCAGCTATGTTTATCTCTACATTATTCACAATAGGGAGGCAATGGAATCAATCCAGATGCCCTACTGCAGATGAATGGATACAGAAAATGTGGTATGTGTGTATATATATATATATATATATATATATATATATATATATGTACAATGGAATCCTACATTGCCAACAGACAAGATAAAATAATGGCATTTGGAGGGAAGTTGATGAATCTAGAGCGAATCATGTTAAGTGAGACAAGTCAAGACCGAAGGAACAGGAGACTCATGATATCCTTAATATGTGGCTATTAGATCCAAACAATACAAGAGCAAGGACTCAGTATTTGCATACCCAATGCTATGGACATGGTATAGGAAATATGAACACAAATACATAGACATAAAAACCTATGACTCTATAGATATGTTTTATTTCATAAATCAATATGTATCTATGATATAAAAACCCTTATCCTAATTTTGATTATGTTCTAAAAACCCAGTGCCAGTGATTATATATAGAATCCCTCCTTGAACACTTCTTTGTTAAACATGTCATTTGAAATATGATGTAAAAATCATAGTTAATAAATTCTTTAATAAAAAAGTTCTTTGAGGGGATTTTTTCCTCTGATTACCAATATATTAAAAAGTAAGGAAAGAAAATGTGTTTTAGAAAGAGAATGAATTCATCAGTATCAATGAGAGGTTGTTGCTGTTGATTCCGTGCGTGACACATAAAAGGATTTATGATCAGAAGTAAATTATAAGTTGCAGTCTTGGAGTCTATGTTAAGAAGAGATTATAATCCCATGTACAGATTGAGGTTTTATATTAACATGAGATGTTTCAGTGATAAGAGGAGTTGCATAAGCAAATAGGGTAGAAAGCCAAATAACTCATCAAAATTCTTCTGCCATCTGTGAAACACAAGTGACAGAAGTTTAAAAATAATAGATCTAAGACATAGTTCAGTGCCATTTTCTGGAAGAATTGGTTTAATCTTATTTGAGAATCTCCTAAGGCAATAATAAATCAAGCCTGAACAAAAAAAAAATATTCTTTACTATTGAATGAATGTATACTGCTATGTTGAGAGAGGATATGTTGAATTTCAAACAAGTTTAAATTTCAACTACCATCTTAAGAGTTTTTGAAAGAATATTTTACAGCTTAATTAAATAAATTATGACAAATGTGTGAGAATATTAGCCTCTGTGTGATTACTTGAACGAGGTAACATCAGACCTATAATTCCTTTGAGAAGAGCACTCAGAAAAACAGAGATTCAAGAAAAATAAAGACTTCATAAATTCAGTGAGGTTTTTAATCTTTTTAACCTGTCCTTTACAAGCTCCCTATCCTATTTATCCAAGCAGTTACCAATTTTATTGTGTTCTATAACTTTTCTTGCAAGCAAATACGCTTAAAAATTTTCTTAGAAAACAGAACTTTCAGGGAATATTACTCAGTTTACCTATCTACAAATATACCCAGTACTGCCGGGGCCAACCGGCAGCAAACCAGGGTTCGCAGATTCGGGTTCCTGAAATAGGGGACAAGGACTAGGAAGAAAAAGAAGAGAGACAGACACACCGGGTCTGGGATGTCCGCAGTCCAGGCAAAAACTGCCGAGACTGCCGCGTTTATTTTCCACTCCCCCTTCTTCCCTCCTCCTCTCCCAGGGAACCTCCAGGTGTTACATTCATATGGTAATTCTCAGGTCATTTACATAGAATAGGGCCAGAAAGCAATAAGACAATATAGCCATCATCTGATGCAAGTCAAGGTACAGTTTGATTCCACTCTGGCTCCCAACATGTCCCCCGTTTTTTATTTTAAAAGAAACACAAGTGCAATTTTTACTCTTTTCTATACCCCTAATTTATCCTGTCACATTTTCCAAAAATGACTTTGGTCCCTTGGTCCAACGGGGATTTGATGGGCGGAGATTCAACTTCCGTGACTTCTTCAAGCTGACTCAGGGGCGCCGTCTCCAGGCTTGACCAGGGACCTTAAGAAGCCCAGCCTGTTTTATCAAGGAGTTGCAAGGACTAGACACCAGGAACAACAATCTACTCCAAACTAGAAATCATACTTGACATTCAACAACTGCACAAACCATCCTTGGCCACAACAGCGCAGCCTACCTAGCACCCATTTGCAAAGGCTTTTTCTTGATTGTCTGGGGAACTAAATTTCTGCAACCTTAACAATGCTTCAGTTGTCAGATCTAAACAGATTAATAGAGACACAAGCGTCAGATCCACAAACTTTTCCTGAATTTATGGCTGGTGTCAAAAATAAAAAATTCGCTCAATTAGGACTTAAAACTACCCACTATCACAGAAGATTGACAAGTTCCTGCCCAGTTATGAAAGGCACGGGCATTAGTAAGGCATGCTTACAAACTATTCTATGACCTCCCGGCTCTGATTAATTTGAATGGCCAAGCACAAGTGACTCTAAGATCTGACACCATCTCTGCCATCCAAGCAGAGGCTTTCCTGTCCCAGTAGTGTCTCTCCACACAGGGATAAACATCCCATTGGCATTTCACTTTGTTGATTGCTAGATTTGAACTCAGGGTCTGGGCGCTGTCTCTCAGCTCTCCAGCTCAAGGCTAGCACCCTGCCACTGTGAGTCCCGAGCTTGGTGCTTGAGTGCTTCCCCCCAGCTTTTCAGCTCAGAGCTAGCACTCTGCCACTTCGAGCTCCAAAGCAACTCTGTCCCAGCATCCTGCTGGCAGATTAGACACCACAGTCTCACAGGGACTTTGCTTTGCCCGGGCAGGCTCAAAACTGTGGCTTTCAGATCAATGAGTCCTACAAAAGGCCACTTTACTCCAATTAGAAGCAACAAGGTGGTCAATACAGAAATAGTCTCTAAGCATGATCTTACCTGGAACTTGGTGAGGGCCAAACTTACATCTGAATGAGGATCTGCTGTCCTTCTCCATGGGCCTTCTGGAGATTGCTATAAAGTAACTTACAAGAGTAAGCTGAAATAGCAATTAAGCAACCATTTTGATAGTCCTAATTTTCCTTGTTTCTTTTTTTGAAACAAAGCTTTAGGACAACTTTACTTTTAAATTTTGTTCAGAAATGGTTTCTAATTTTCTTTAAAACTTTTACACTTTTTAACTTAAACTCTTAACACTTTGGTCTTTATTTGCATTTGAAAAACCTTTAAGGCTAAAGGAATTCCCTTTGCCTCCAGGCCCTCTAAGGCTCAAGGCACTCCTCTTGCCTTTTAGAAAAAAGGGCTCTTTTCAAGTTTAGATTACTGTCTAGAACTCCAACAACAGTTTAAACTCAAATAACAGTTTTTCCCTAATTCAAGAACTATAGACATCAGTGCACCAAAAGTCTAAGTCTGGACTTAGTTTCCTCTCCTTTTTTAAAATACACCCAATAGCATGGAGATAAACCTTTAAACATTCCTTTAAAATACTAATCACATTATCCACATTTTACCATCAGATTTCTAGTGTCAGTTTGCAAAAAAGGACAGGCAAAATTTCTGACGTTAATGAACAATTTTACATTTAAATTTCTAATACATGTTTCCAAACTTTAACTTAAAGTAATAAATCCCAAATTCCCTAACACCTCTGTGCTGAACAGGATACAATGTTTACAATGTAAACAGCTGTATGTATTGCAATACCAGATTTTTTAAAATGCAGATTTCAGGATCTTTAGAAAAATACTTTTTACCAGTTTTTCTTTAAAACAATGCAATAATACATTTAAGACATAGGAAACATTCAAGCATAATAATTTTCTTGAAGTTTAGACTTAGATTTACCCAATTGCCTTTGTTTCAAATGAGTTCAACCATTGTTTTATACAGCATGCTGACAATTTAACCTTGAACATGTTCACTCACTCATTCACACACATTCATACTCAAAGATCATAAAGTGCGCAAAATTAATATTGGCCGTTCGTTTTCCGGAAGTTTGTGTCAAGAGAGTTTTGCCAATTTTACTCTTATAGATGAGAACCAGGTTCAAAACAAAACTTTTTGCAAGGCAACTTAGCTGGAATTTATTATTCCAGGGCTTGTCACAACTGTAGACATGGGGGAGCGGCCATGCTAGGCCCAGAAATGTTCAAATAAATAACAAGGATGTGTGCTTGAGTATGCACAGTAAAACCATAAGGATCCATACTTAGAAATGGTACCAATTTTAAAGACAAAACTGGACAAGAAAAAATATGTAACACGAACAAGACAGAGAAACGGAGACTTTTAAATAATCAGACATCATAGTGGCCTGAGGGTCATATTTCTTTCCTACTTCTGGGGGGGCTCTCTGCTCTGTCCCCATTTTCGATAGAAGATGTAGCATTTCTTCTAACTTCTTCTCTATCGTAGCCACCCGGCCCTCCAATGACTCATCATAACTTTCCTCCTTGGTATTCAGACCTGAATTCTGATACTCAATATCTACTGGTTGTTGTTCCCTTTGCAAGATCTCACTTAGACTCTCTTGGGCTGCGGCATATGGCTCAGCCTCAGGTTCTTCAGAAGGGTCCTTTAACTCATAAAGTTCCCTTAATTCAAGATTAAGTTCAGCATCTTCATGTAGAGGATCTATGTATTCACTTACTAAATTCCATACAGTAGTAGCCTCTACTGGGGTCTTTTCGGGGCCATATACATCATAATAATCTTGAATTCTTTTTCCTATCCGCTGCCAGGCTTTTTGGAATTCCTCCTCTATAGACCTCGGGCATGCCTCCTCGAGAAACTGTAGGAAGCTCTGAAGCACCCCTTTTTCCACCCACGTTCCGTGGGCTTCAAATAGGCCTGTTAAGATCGGTAGAAATAACCCATGACTATTAGCTTGACCCATAATTTTTACTCCTGACTATACTCTTTTAATAGTCCTACGATGTGTTACTCACCACAGGGAGGGGTCCTTCACCTTCGTCCCAGATTTTCAGGGTCCCTGTTCGGGCGCCAGATGCCGGGGCCAACCGGCAGCAAACCAGGGTTCGCAGATTCGGGTTCCTGAAATAGGGGACAAGGACTAGGAAGAAAAAGAAGAGAGACAGACACACCGGGTCTGGGATGTCCGCAGTCCAGGCAAAAACTGCCGAGACTGCCGCGTTTATTTTCCACTCCCCCTTCTTCCCTCCTCCTCTCCCAGGGAACCTCCAGGTGTTACATTCATATGGTAATTCTCAGGTCATTTACATAGAATAGGGCCAGAAAGCAATAAGACAATATAGCCATCATCTGATGCAAGTCAAGGTACAGTTTGATTCCACTCTGGCTCCCAACACAGTACAATTTGGCCTCACTAGTGAGAAGTCACTTCTGCCAGTAGTTGTTATACTTTCTATTATTCCATCTTCTCAGGATACCTTTTAAATGCATAACGCCCTGTTCCTCACACAAACACAGATATACATTTAACAGAATTAATGTTTCTTCTTTTTTATTTCAACCTATCAACAGAATTCAACTTGTTAGAAAAGATAATGAACCTTACTATTAATTCTCTATTTAAGAAAATGAAAATAAACTCTCTTATTATTTACAAAAATGAAACTACCTAAATCCATTGCTACTTCAGTCTGAATTCTCATTTATTCATTAGCCCACTGGAACATTTTCTGTCTTCCACTTTGTCCAGCAAAGACTTGCCCTTAGATCTCCTACTTGCCAACAGAAATCCTATTTTAAGTCTGAGTTGTAAGTTGCATAATAAATTGCTCCATTTTTCCCAGTTGATTTGGATAACAACAGAAGTTTGTTATCTGTCTTATTTTTGTTTGTCAAAAAGTTGATGAAGTTACAAAGAGAACAGCTAGCTGCCGTTCTACAGTGTTTGGGATTCCAGCTGGAAATTTCCACAGCTTGGGCAATGGGAACCATCAAGTCTTGTTCTTTCTCATGCTTACAGGTTGGTGTTAAATTTGAGCTGCAAATCTAAGGTGGTACACTTACTTGTGGCCTCTCCATGTGGTCTGGGTTCCTCACAACATTGTGACTGGAGTACAAATGCAAAAATCAAGAGGAGGAGGGACAGAGAGAGGCAAAGACACAGAGAGAAACTTTACCTGACTTAGCCTTACATGACCTACAGTAGCATTTCTTCTATACCTTATATATTACCAGTTATAGATATCCTCTCTAATTAATATACATTCACACACACACACACACACATATATATATATATATATTATTCTAAAAAACAGCATTGATAGCTAGTTGGATATGTAGTGCAGTTTCAGGGACTTTTCTAATGGACTGGCTTTTTTACAACTCACATCTACTCTTCTACTCTTCTGCTCCCGATGTCTTGATGATCCCAATTCCTCATGATACTCCCAAACCTGACCCCATTTCTGATCCTCAACCTATTTCTAAACAGAATGTAAACTCTAAATTTAACTATAGCCCTTATCTGAACACATCTCAAACTCTATGCCTTACTCTAATACTAATCCAATACTACTGATTAACCTTTTCCTAATACTACCCCTAACCCTACCACTAACTTTAACCCTAGACTTAATCTTAAACCCAACCCTAGTTAAAATAACAAATCTAACCTAGGATTACAATTAGGGTTAAAATTAGAATTAGTCTTAGCAATAGAGAACAAAAGGAGGAGAAGAGAGAAGGAGCCAGCCCTTGCAAGGAACATTCACAAGACCCTCATCTCCAAACCAACCAAATGCTGAAAGCAGAAGAGCTAACCTACACTGGAAAAACCTTTGAAATTCTTATCTCCTGTTAACCACCCTAATGATGCAAGAGGAGAAGCAGAGGAGTGAATGAGTGTATCACCACAGGACAGTCCATGAGATTCTTCTATCCCAAGAGTCTGTTAATTAGACTCCTACATAATCCTAACCCCTATGGAAGCAGTTAAAATTAATTGATTAATCAATTAAAATCTATCAAAAATAATTTTTACACTAACCCCAAACCTAATTTTAATCTACTCCCCACATTTTATCTCAAACCTGAACTAAAATTAGGGATAGTATTAAGGTTAGAGTTAACATAAATAGGGTTAGCATTTAGAGCTAATATTAGAATTAGGTGTTAGGGTTAGTGTTACGGTTTAGGGGTTAGGATTAGGGTTTGGGGTTAGGATTAGTCTGTGCATTTGTGTTAGGGATAGTGTTTATGCTTCAAGTTATTGTTTAAGGAATTTCTAAATAAAAGATAGGGTGAAGGTTAGTTGAGATCAAGGTTAGTATTAGAATTAGGTTTACGGTTACTGTGTCTTTATGTATGGAGTTAATGATAAAATTAAGTATTAGAGGCCATGTTACTGTTAGGGCAGGTTTAAAGTTAGGTTTTAGGATTTGGTTTAGCTTTCAGAATTAAGTTTAGATTTACAGTTAAATTTAGAATTAGGAATAGATTAATCAGTGCTTTGCGGCTCTCATTAAAATTAGGCAAAAGAGTTAATGTTAGGGCTAGGTTATGCTGGTTTCATCTAGAAACCAATGAATAGACTTATTTTCATCATATAAATAAGGTCAAAAGATATTAAGGAGAGACCCTGGTACAAACCCCTGTGAACAACAAAGGACCCTCCTTTCTGATAAGAGAGACAATATGTGTTATCTTGGGGTTGTTTTGTTTTACAGAACAAAGGCTGGTTCCCACAAGGTAGATACCAACATAACTGAATATAGCAGGAATGAGATGCATAGCAAAACTCAGGTTTTGTCTTTGGACGAGATCACTGTGTAATTTCAAGTGCACAAAAATCCTGTTGTTTTGGTTACTTTGAGTTAAACCCAGTGAAGCAGATGTAAGCTAGCAAAGAGCAGTCAGTAGTTTTCCACTGACAGCAGCAATGTTCCTATGCATGTACCACCAAATCATAGCGTCCACACCCAGTCATAATCCTCATGCCACTCAATCTCTTCTATTTTCATTTTTTAATGGCCATCTGTTGTGGGAGGGAAAATCATGTTATCTATTCAGTCAGGGAAATATGTGCATTTTTCTGAAGAATAAAACTATTCTGAAGAGTATTCCCCTAGCAAATGAAGTATAATAGGTGGAGGTTGATTCCAGAGAACCATGTTTAGAATTAAGTCAACAGTGATTGTTTAGCAGTTCCTTAAGAACCAACTACTGAGTATGCCTGCATAGATCATTTAGTTGGGCTAACTGGTGGAGGCAATTAGAGAATACACCATGAAGATGTTTTGTTTTGTTTTGTTTTTCATTAGTTCCCAGCCGTTTACCAATTGTTGCAATGCATCTCAAGTTAACAGAAGTTTTGTTAATAACTGCCATGTAAACTCTCTTAAGTTAGAATCTACTTGAGTAGCAAGGGAATTAGTAGCGACAAGGCCAAGACAGCAGAAAAAAAGTATCCAATAAGATGTTGGGTACCTAGGAGGGAACATACTGGTAAATTTAATGGGAAAATTCAGATATTCCTTACCAGACTGGTCACACAGCCTGGTTCCCATGCTGCAGTTCAACATTTGACCAAATTTTTAAAAAATGAAGGCAAGTATAGACCATGTTCATACTGAATATGTAATGTGGGAAATACAGGAGACAAGATAGGATCCTCCTGGACAAGTCAAATTGAAAATACCTTCTCTTCATGTAAGGGTGACAGGATATGATCATTTAAACAACCAAGACAGCCTAATCCTATACCTCATCCTAAATCTTGATCAGTGTATCCCCATTACCTCTGGTAACCCCAGCAATAACAAAACTATAACATGGTCAGTTACATTGTGTTCCAGTGTCATCATGAATGACATACCATTTTTGGTGTGATGATCATGCAAGAAGTGCTGAATAAGAATACAATTATATGTCCCTCCTATTTTGCTTTAAAAATGGCACATATAAATTTATTAAAGATTATGTTTAGAACTGGATCTGAAAAATTCTCCATCTGCCCAATAAATAGAATTATTTCAAGAGTGGTCAAAGGGTAAATGGATAATCTCTTGATAGAGATGTCCATGGAATAATGAATGATTGTTGTCCCTAATGTACTATGTTATCTCTTATCTCTTTTGCTGTCCCTTGGTTATCTCATATTGTTACAGTATTTCACCTGGTTATCTGATATATTGTATATGTGCGTATTTGGTTATTTGAAGTCGGACAGGGAAGGGAGGAAAACAACATAAGGGGCGGGGTGGGCGAGGGAAATGGGGACCAAGACATGAGAATGGGAATCAATGTATGTGAAGTAATGCACCTTCTATCTAGTGACTATAATGTAACCCTTCTATTGATTAAAATAAAAAAGATATGAAAAAAGATGTCCATGGAAACCACAATTGAATAATGAGAAATTGCCTAGGAAATGGGGACAAAAATCCATGAGAAGGGGTATCAATGTGTGAGAAGTAGTGCACCTACGACCTGGCAAATATAACTGTAAACCTTGATATATTACCCCAACAATAAAAAATAAAATAAAATAAAAAATTATTGAAAAGGTGATGTACAGAGGGGTTAGAGTTTCATACAGCAGGTAATAAGTACATTTCTTTATGAACAGTATTTCCTTTTCCCTTGTCTTCTCCTCCCGAAGTCCCTCCCCTCAAGTTGTGTAGTTCTTTTCCAACACAGTGTCTACTGAGTATCACTGCTGAATTGATTCACCCTTGGTCCCACGACTTCTGTGCTTCCCTTCTCAGGACTATAGTATTAGTCTGCCTCAGTTTTCAAAAGTTGTCAGAGGGATAAATAAATGGACTGACAAGAGGATGGAACAACTATTTCACTATCTGAGTTCTACTTACATTGCATGTGGCAGTGCTCCACATTTGAGGATATAGTAGCGTGTCCTATTGTCTGGGTATAGCCATTTAATCCTGCAGTCTGAATGAAAGTGACATTAGCAGGGATATTTTCATGAGAAAGACAATAAGGTAAATGCCCTTGTGGTAAGTACAGCCATTACTGGCAGAAACACAGGAAGATGAGTAGAGAAAAGAGCAAAAAAATTAACGTGGTTCTGGTAGTGTTCACCCATTAGTTCCATTAACTATAAGTTCTGCTGATACCTTTACCCAGCTGGTGTCATTATTGGAATTGGGGGTCTGGTATGCAGCCCTGAGGATGCTATAAAATACTGGTGTGCCTAACATATGAGTCCAGACACTTCCTGTGGCAGACACTGTAGTAAAAATATAAGGAATAATAACCCAAAAGTTTAAACTACCTGAGCTGAGCAGTTAGCTAGATGGCTAGGTGAGCTGAAAACCATTTTTTTCAGAAATGCAGGGGGCTCCCAGTTTCTTGGAGCAGCTGTTCCACATTTCTTTGGTTTCCATTCTTGTTGCAGAAGCTTTCATGGGTGATGTCCCAGTTTCAGTTCTTGAAAATTCAGCTTTTCCCCATGCTGCTTTACTGCAGTCTCATGGCTTGGTACCTATTTTCTGGACATGAAATTCAGCTAAGTATCCTTCACCAGACAGCTTGTAAAAATGATTCTGTGGAGTTTATTCATCTGAGTAGCTATGACTGTAGTTATGAGCCATTAATATTTAGCTTGTAAATGTTTAAGAGAATTTTCCTCCTTGTCTTCAGTTATTAAGGTTCTTCTCTTCCTTAGAGCTCTTGAGTCTTAGAAGTAGGTTGTGAATGACTTTAAATATAAGTAAAATGAGGTACATCAATAAATAAACAAGATACAGGGAAGATAAGATAAAATCCAAAGAAGAAAAGAAAGAGTAAACAATCAGTGTTCCCAAATCTCCATATCAACAGTTTGGCAGGCATTCTGGTTACAGACCTGAAGGACAATCTGTCTGCTCAGAGTCCCTTGGGTAGAGAGTTGAACGCCACTGGCCACTGCTCTTTGACTTTTCATCTATTGAATACAATGTGTCTACATTTTGGGAAGATTTTGGTAAATAGATAATAAATGAGTGGAATATTTATTGCATTGATTTTATACAGAAGGAGAGAAAGTTAGTTCTTGTTCATGAAAGGGAGAGGGGAGGGGGGCTGCAATGTGGCCCAGTGGTAGAATGCTTGCCTAGCATGAAACCCTGGTTTCCATTCCTCAGTATGAGATACACAGAAAAAGCTGGAAGTGGTGTAATGGCTCAAGTAGTAGCCTTGAGTTGAAGAGATTGGAGACAGTGCCCAGGTCCATGTTCAACTCCACAACTAATATGAATAAAAGAGGGGATTGGTAGGGCCCGGCTACAAAAAGAGGAGGTTTGGACTTTGGGATAAAATAAATAAATAAATATATATATATAACACATATGATATATGATATACATATTCCATATACACATTTGTAATATATAACACATACATACATATGTATGTTGAAAGATGAATGTTAGTATTTTTTTAGATTCTTACCATTTTTCCATATATTTTTATTGTAATTAATAGAAAGATCACATTATATTCACCAGATGGTGCATTATTTCACAAACATTGATACCCTTTTTCATGTCTTGGTCCCCATTTCCCTCCCCCAACCCCACCCCTCATTTTGTTTTCCTCCCTTCCCTATCTGATTTCAAATAACCAAATATTCATATATAGAATATATCAGATAACAAAGTGAAATACAGTAACAATATGAGATAATCAAGGGACAGCAAAAGAGATGAGAGATAACATAGTACATTAAAGACAACAATCACTCACTATATGGCATTTGTTTCTATATCCAGGAAGTCCTTTTATTTAGTGTCATACTATATGGCCTTATGTATTTAGGTTTTGTTCTATTGTAAATGTCTGCTAGGAGAGCCCAAGGTTTCTACTGGAATGTTAGTATTTTTGTATTCACTATTGTCTTATGTGTCATTGTTATGTCCTGCATATTTTCAGCTTTCATTAAAAGTTGTTTCAAAAGCATTTTGTAGTCTCCTAACTGTATAAATAGGAACTAAATATGCTACAGAACAATCACATTAGCCTCACAATTCTATTGACTAATTCTTCCAAGAGTATACTCTGATTATTACATGTTGTACACAAGAAATTATATCACAGGTAGGCTTATTAACTTCCCTATGCTTTCACACCTTCTGAATGACAAAAGCACAATCTGAGTCCTCTCAGTTTGTTCCAAAATCTGCGTTTGAAACCATTGAATAAGCACAGGTCTCACTGAACATTTGTAAATGATTAACCACTGTAATGGCATATGCATTTCATCACAGGGTTAGTATAGGCATGATTTCTTTATATACTTCTCTATCCCGGTCCCAGAAGCACATTTTTAAGCAGCCCAAATAAGAATAGGCAACAGAGAATAGTATCAAATGCATTAGGGAATACATTTGTCAGAACCCACAAGTCCAAGAGATTATCATTTCTCCTTAGATAATATTGAATATTTAATAAGACCAAATTGCAAAGGATTTAAAGAATAAAGCATAGCCAATATTGATTTTAAAAAAGCATGAATTTAGCATTGTAATATTACTACCATTACCAAAATAAGCTACCCAACCAGGAGTGACTAATTGATTTCAAAGATTATTATATTTTAAAACATACTTTAAAAATTACTAGTAAGTTATTGAGATTTTTGAAGAACAGTAATTCCATATTTCAGAGAAAATAGGGATGAGTACAAGCAAATTTCTTTAAGATAAGACTTGGAATTTACCCCTAGTCTTTAAGACAATGACATAAAGAAACAAGAATTTGTTTTCCAAAGAAAAATGAATGCCTAAACTTAGCAACTATAATTAAATAATACTGTTTCACCAACTGCTACATGGCTAAGAAATATCCCTTCAGTTCTCTTTCAGTTTACGCCTAATGGGACAAATTGCATAATGGACACCAAATTCACAGTTCATTGCTTGTGCATTACTGAATTACCCCATAACTGTTACTAAATTATTGAAACTATAGGATGAATTAAATCACCACTTCCTTTACTTGAATATGAACATTAGTATATTACTTGTGTTTAATATATGTAGTATTAAAATATATCAAATCTTCTCTATAAAGTATTTATACACAATTTTCCACATATAGTATTTTATACTTCGCTAGAATCTGTAATAGCTATAGGAGCTTAAAATTATTATGAAAATGAAAGAACATTTTTACTTACATTATTAAAGTTGCATCAGCAAAGAAGGTAACCATTTATCTCTGAATGATCTAAAAAAAGAAATTTTCTTTTTCTGAATATTTCTAGTGAGTCTATATTTACTAAAATCAATAGATAGTACTTTTTTTTTTTTGCCAGTCCTGGGCTTCAGCTCAGGGCTTGAGCACTGTCCTTGGACTTTCTCAAGGCTAGCATTCTACCACTTGAGCCTCAGCACCACTTCCTGTTTTTTCCTATGTATGTGGGGTACTGAGGAATCGAACCTAGGTCTTCGTGCATGCTAGGCAAGCACTCTACCACTAGGCCAAACTCCCGGCCACTAGATAGTACTTTTAGACCACTGCAAACTATTACAGTATTCTACTACAAAAAAGAGAAAATTATTTATTTGAGAGGAAATACAATTTGTAAAAGAAAGCATGTCTTCTAAATAAACTGAAAGCCTTAGCCTTGTCATGTTTAGTCATCAGTTCAGTATTAAATAAACTTCATCTCATAGTAACATAAACAAATTCATAGAGTCTCTGTAGAAATGTTTCTGTCTGCACAGTACAAAAGGTTATATCAAACATTCCCTAATGGGAGGATGTGGGAGGAGGGAAAAGGGGACAAAAACATGAGAAGGGGTATTAATATTCAAGAAGTAATATACCCACTACCTGGTGAATGTAACTGTAACCCCTCTACACATTACCCTGACAGTAAAGTACAATTAAAATATTTCCTAAAGGCCCTAATAAGAAATCATCAGAATATTTGTTTCTACTTTCATGATTTTATAAAACAATAGCTATCATTCACAGGTTAATTAAATTTCTCCAACAAAGTATTTATAACTATCCCAGTGAATATACTTTACCTATAGAAAAGAATGATAGATTTTCTAACAAGAGTAATGCGGTACTTTAATAAGATCATCCTACCTTCTAAAAGACTGTAGATCTCATTTAACTTCATTCTTATGTTAGACAAGAGACCTTTCTTACTTTATTTAACTCCTTAAAACACTTGCCAAGCCAACATATTCATTGAAAAAAACATATGCAATCCCAGTATATCTTTTCATGTACAGTATTCTTATATGTGTGTATGAACCAAAGTGCAGATAGAAATACAATTGACCATTGTCAATTTCTCACTCTTGCCAAGACTGCATGCATCAGAATGAACTTCCACAATGGATAGTTTGTCTTCTTCCATCCTCCTTCTTAATTCTAGAGAGAATCAGAACTTAAAAGTTACAGTTGAAAGAAATGCAGCTTAATCAACCATTTCATATTATTTCCTTACAATTCTCAGCAGGTTCGCTCTGGACATCTTAAAAAATAGAGAACGAAAAATTCCTATCTTCTAAAATGTCTATTTCAAAGTTGTTCTTTGTAGGCAAACCAGAAATAGAAACAACAGATTTTTCATTCCAGGAGAAACTATTTGAAAAAGAAAGAAAAGAGATTAGTTAAAGAGAACTTTTCCAAGAACAAGAGCACAGGCACATTTTCTCTTCATCTTCTTGCTGTTCTGTCTGATAGGAAGATCTACATGTGACATCAGCTTCCCTGTTTGTTGGCTCCAGCCATGGACTACTGCACTGTGAATAAGGGTATCCACCCCTGGTCTACATGCTGAGCTGAAGTTCTCATTTCATTATGTGTGCCTTCATAGAATGAAACAGGATACATATTATCTCCTACACTGTATTTGACTTGGGGACCAGTGAGTGCAGGTATAAAATCTTGCATTGTAAAAGAAAGGAAGAATCTGGAAAAAAAAATATGCTCACAGGAAGCTTTTTCCCTTCAGCCCTCTTGAAATAACTGATGTTGACTCACTTGCTTTGTGGACACATTTTTGTGGCTAACATTTTTATGTCACTTGATTTTTCAGTTCTTAGATTAGCAGTGTTGCTTGGCAAAACAACAATATCTTAGACATTTTCATTTTGATTTACGTAGGTCCAAATTTCAAACTTTCAGAAAAAAAGAAGATGGTTTTAAGATGGAGCATTTTATATCTGTAAGGAAAGAAGATATTCAATTCAACTGTACTCTTTTAACATAAGAAATTCGAAGATTTATTTTTTGCTAAGGAATTCCATTTATAATTATCTTGCCATTTCCTTCACTCTGAGACCCAGCTGTTCTCATCACTACCCACATTCAGCCACAAGACATCTCTTTCCATATATATTTCACTCATAGTTTCTGATCCAGACAAACTTGCACAGAAAAATACAAATAATGCCTGCATCTCAATGCCATCACATGATAATGGAAAGGGAGAGAGGAAGGAATGATGGAAGAGTGAAAAGAAGAAGGTAAATGAAAATAGAAAAAAAGAAAGATAATGGGTGGTAGAGAGTGAAAGAAAGGAGGGAGGAATTTTATTTATATGGACTGTCATTAAAGAAATTGCTTTTCTTTTAAAATAAAATTTATTTTTGTTTGTACTGGAGTTTGAACTCAGGATATTGCACTTATTATGAAGTTGGTCTGTCATTTCAGCCACACTTTCAGTCCTTTGATGCTTTTGTTTGCAAATGCAGCTTCCTGGAGCCACTCTGGACTTCAGCTTTCCAATTCACTCTTTCTGTGTAGCTGAGATGGCAGGCACGTGCAATGGCATTCAAGATTTATTGATTGACATGAGGCTATGGGTATTTTTTACACAGGCTGTTGTCAAACCATTTTCTACCAATTTCTGCAACCAGATTTGCTATGATTACAGGTATAGAGCACTGCACTTGACTGTAATTGCTTGAAAATCAATTTAGAGAAGAAATACAAATTTCTTAGGAAAGAAATTGATATTTAGGGATATCTATTTCTAAAAGGAAATGTCACTAAGATTTAAATTTAAATTCCAACTGTTTTCTAAATACTTGGGAATAAAGAGACTCTTTTCTTTGGTCTGAGCTAGTTTCAAAACATAATTCCCATGTCTTGGCCTTCTCATAGCTGAGAGTAGCGCTGCAAAATGTAATATAATCTGTTAGACAAATGGTGTTGCAACAATTGAACATACACATGCTAAAAGGTGAAATTTTTCTCTTTTTTCATATATTTTCATTGTAATTAATAGAAGGGTTACATTAGATTCACCAGATAGAAAGTGCATTACCTCACAAACATTGATACCCTTTCTCATGTCTTGGTCCCCATTTCCCTCCCCCCACTTCTTCCACACATCTTGTTTTCCTCCCTTCCCTATCAGACTTCAGATAACCAAATACACATATATACAATATATCAGATAATCAGGTGAAATACTGTAACAATATGAGATAACCAAGGGATAGCAAAAGAGATGAGAGATAACATAGTACATTAAGGACAATAATCACTCATTATATGGCTTTTGTCTCTATGTCCTGGAGGTCCTTTCATTTTGCATCATTCTATATGGCCTCGTGTATCTAGGTTTTTTCTATTGTCAATCTCTGCTAGGAGAACCGAAGGTTTCTACAGATTATGGAAAATGAGGGCAACCATTGAGCCTATGTTCTAAAAGGTGAAATTTTTTAAATACATTTTTCCATATATTTGAAGACTTCATAAAATTCAACAAGACAATCTTGGGAAAAAAGAGTAGAACAGACATCTTAGCAAAGCAAAGGAAAAATATTTAACATTTTAATGTTCTTAAGTATCTGAAAAATTAAACAGCAATGAATTAGAGAACAATGAGTAGAATCCAATACTGTAGAAAAATAGTAGAAATATTTCAAAATACAATGTTTCAATTTCTTACAAAACTAAATATACTCTTACCCTTCTCTCCAAAGTATACTCAAAGCTGTCTACCCCCAAAGAGTTGAAAGCATGCCCCCACAAAACCCATCCTTGGACATTTATAGCTGACTCATTCCTAATTGTCCACACTTGAAAGCAACCAAGATGTCCTTTAATAGATGAATTTGGTAGATGAATAAAAATTCAGATAATAGCATAAAATTCAGTTCTAAAAGAAATGCTATTAAGCCATTAAATAAAAGCTATGACTAGCTTAAATGCATACTGCTCAGTCAAAGAAGCTAGTCCTTTGCAGAATGACTCCAACAATGTGAAATTCCAGGAAAGGCCAAATGATGGAGACAGTGGTCTCAGAACAGTCAGAGGAGAAAAGATTTTATAGCAGACAAGAGGTTATATATTACAACACACTGGTGGATGAAAGTTATTATTTCTATGTTCAAAGCCATACAATATACAACATCAAGTGTGAGATCTAGACTAGGGACCATGGATGATAATGATGAAACAAGGAGCTTAATCAGTACTCACAACTTAGCTCCATAGTGAGTGTGCAGACAAAGAGAGACCTCAAAACTTTGGTACTTTAAGCTCAACTTTGCCATCCATCAGATACTGTTCTCTAAAATGAAACTCAGTTGTTTTCGATATCTTCATTTCGGGATATTTATATATTTTTATCACTAGTTTCCACATAAGAAAAATAGCATCTGTTGCATGTATGCAATCCTGACTGCTTCATAAGCTGAGATCTGAGAATCAGAGTTCAAAGCCAGCCCAGGCAGACACATTTGGGAGACTGTCATCTCCAATTAACTAGCAGAAAGCTTAAAATATGGATCAAACAATGGTTCTACTATTTGAGGCCCTGAGTTCAAGCCCCAGTACACACACAGACACATACACACTCATGCACACACACACACACACTCTCTCTCACACACACAAACACACACACAATTATTAGTAGCATTTTAATAATCTAGTTCCTATAGTGTGATATGCATATGACCTTGATATAATTATTCTTTAATTTTCCAGATTTGTAGTTTAGAAACTGTTATGCCACAAACATTAGCTACAACATGATTATTTAAGGAAGAGCAAAGTTCAGAATCCATTGCAATTGGAACAAAAGTCTTTTAAACTAACAAAAAACAAAAAAACTGAGATATAGAGTAAAGAAAAGGCCAGGAGTTTGGCCTAATGGTAGAGTGCTTGCCTAGCATGCACAAAGACCAGGGATTGATTCCTAGGTACCACATACATAGAAAAAAGCTAGATGTGGTGCTGTGGCTCAAGGGTAGAGCTTCTAGCCTTGAGAAAAGTCCAAGAATAGTGCTCAGACCATGAGTTCAAGCCCCGCGACCAGCAAAAAAAAAAAAGAGTAAAGACCACAGTACAGCAGATACAAACTTTCACCTAGAACACTTGTCCCTGTTTGTAGATACCCTTACTAAACACAAGAATAAATTCAAATGTTTTGATATGTTTGCATGCCTGCATTTAAATGTTACTACACATAGTTTTTCATTTTAAGAAAATCTGATGAGGACTTATAAAAATGGCATCATATGTTAAGTGAATTAATTATTCCTTTCTAAGGAATAGTGTTTAAAGTATAAAATAAGAGTTATAATTATATATATGATATTTAATAGTATATTTAAGTAATTATATGTTGTATTTAATAGCCTGACATGCATAATAATATATCTAATGGTATCAATGCCCAGTTACATTTTTTTATTGAAAAAGCTTCTTTTGTGAATGCACTTTGGAATTATCTCTTCTCTCCTTAGCCTTATTTCTCTCTTTTCCTTAGAGCCAGTTGTAGTCTCAAAACAAGTGTGAGGTATTAAAGGGATTTGTCTGAGGTAGAAATAATGACAACAATAATCAAAGAGGAAAGAAAGAATGTCAGAAACACAACATTAACAAATGAATATTGAGCTGAATCTGGGAGAGATCAAGCCTCACAGCGCTTGGTAAATACTCTGTGAGAAATAATGCTCAAAGGTTGTGTTTGCTGTTGTGCTTGGCGTTTGCTTTGCATGGGATCTAAGGCACCAGATGACCAGTAATCTCACTTGCCCTTTCTTTTTCTACTCTCTGTGGGTTTTACACATACCTCCTTCCCCTACAGCCTCGAAGCCATCACCCAGCTCCCTTGTTCTAAAGATGTCTGGGCTGGTTAGGATTCAGCAGGTCACACCTTAGCCTGTCAGGACCTGGTGCCTCCTATACACAGCATTTGTCCATCACTTCGTTTCACCTCCAAAACACCCAGTGACACGTCTGCCTCAAATCTCAGGAAGCACAAGGCAGCCAAAAGTTTCCCTATAGTTTCCTGTCAGAATTCCTTGTGTTGTGGAAATCTGAGACAGTCCCATGCCTTATTAACCTTAGCAAGGACCATGCCCAAGGGGATGAATTGCTGAAATGAATTGATGCAAGAACCTTTAAATTTTGTCTTCACAAGGTGGGTATTTAGAATCTACAAATGGTGGTCCAAATCCATGATACTTTGGTTTTAGTTTAATGCTAATCCTCAGCTATTTACTAAAGCTGTGCATGCTCAGAGAAACCTTATGTGATAATGAAGTTAAAAAAATGCTTTAACTCATCAAATACCACTGGTTCTAATCTTCATAGTAAGCTTACACAAGAGACAGATCTGTCTATCTGTCTGTGTCTATCTATCTATAATAGATCTATTATATTTATGGATCCTAGATAGATCCATTGGTAGAAGACAAATTTATCTTCAGTTGTACCTCATCTAGTCATTATCCTTTCTGCTAACACAAATTATTTTATTACAAAGATGAATAACATATATTATTCTCTACATACTATGGTCTTATGGAAGAAGCATGGAATTCAGCAATAGTACGTATAGTCAATGCAATGACAGAGAAGGGTGTGTTAGATGGCAAAGAGGGTCAGCGGTGAATGCTTAGGGAATCTAGTAAAATGATTTTGTGTGCCACAATGAGTTCCTCTTCCATACACTTTAAAGAATTTACTTCTTGAAAGTATTGCATGTACTATGTTACTCCTCTTCTTTTTTTCTTTCTTTTTTTTTTGCACTTACAGTTAATATCATGTTGTTACTGTATCTGACTTTGTTGCCTGGTATATTGTATATATATATATATTTATTTGTTTAGTTGAAATAGAGAAGGGAAAGAGGAAAAACAACATGATTGGGAGTGGGTTGGAGAAGGGAAATGTGGACAAAAACATGAGAAGGGTTATCAATGTAGGACAAGTAATGCACCTACTACCTGGCGAATGTAACTGTAACCCCTCTATATATTATCCAGACAATAAATTAAAAATATTTAAGAAGAATATATTGCTTAAAAAATGAATGTGTTCCATCTTAGTTAATGATAATCTGTTTCAATTTCTACAACAGCTTTCAGGAAGCCCTAAACTTGACATTTAGTTTTATATCCTGTAGATTGATCTAAGCAGCTTTCATTTTAGTGTTCTTTTTGTCTTTTGAATCTTTACATCTTACTTGAATTTCTCTATATTTTATTATTTTATGAATATCTAATTTCTTTGTTAATTCCTTAATGCAGACACAAGGATTATACATATAAAAATCTTTACACCTAATTTTCCATGCAATAAGGATTTTAATGACAAGACTATTGTAAGAAAATTTAATAACATTAAAGACTACCTTTCCTCTACAGTTTAGTTTCATACTATGGAGCTGAATACTCAAGAACACAGTGAAAGTTAGAACTAGTGTTAAAGTCAAGAACTCATTATAACAACTTTTTTGTATATGAATACCTTACTATGAGAAAATAGATTTTCTTGAGTCATTTCACTAATGTATATTTTTATTTAAAAAATTTCCTTACATGAAAAAGCTAGAACAAAAGTTCTTATCACATGGCATTTACATCATCTCTTAAATAATATGCCATAAATTCTTAGTCTTTGTAAAAGTCCTATACTTCAACAAATGGTAACAATTGAAATATCTTTTCTTGAGGACAATTCAAATAAATTTAAATAAACATTTTCCATAATTACTTTACCTTCACCCTTTCCATCTCTAAAGACACATTAAACAGAAGGGTAAGAGCTAGTTGAATGCCATTTTGAAACTTGGGCTGCTCCGTTTTAAGTGTCCAAACTGTTCCTGGCTGAAATAGGAATGTTCCTTCCTAAGGACTAGTCGTGGATTGATAAGTCCTGTTTTCAAAACATAGGAAGTAGTGGCCCAATCTATCCTTTTGGCCTTTATTTGCTTTCTTCTCAATATCTCTGAGACTTAAAATTAGGATTAATTTCTTAATCTTGATGTTGCAGGACTTATCTTTCTCATTAGTCTAATGTGAGTTAATTAGAATCTATAGTTGGTTCCCAGACTGTGTTGTAAAAGAACAATTGAAAATAGAGATACAGACACAATTATGCCATTTATTGTTTGGAAGAGACATAAAGCCAGTGGGGCTCCTCTAATTGGGGTTAACATCTACCTGACTTCAAAATATTCCAGTAATAGAAAACAGCCGTGGGGCCTGCTGGGAATTTCAACTTCCATTTCTCCATCCCTTACATCTCTCACACAATCCAATTAATTCAAAGGTGATGGGAGAAAAGAAATGTTCTATATGTCAAAATGACAGAGTCAGTTATGTTTTATGGCATGAGCAGCATGGATGTTATTTTTGGGTGAGTTCATACCTTTTACTTTCATACTCAATTCGCTTTACACGCTGATTTGTTAAAATCTCATTTTAAATTTGTGTGGGTGAAATGGGGCTGAGCAATCTGATTGGATAACTACAATAATGATTTGGTGAATATGAGAATTAAACAAATATGAGACCTTTGTGCATCAACTACAGCTACAACCAAAAGAACTTGGCCATTGTAGTAGGTTTTATTAACTCCAACAGAAAATCTGGCTTTTCTGTGATAGACTTAAGACATTCTGTTCTTTAGAATTGATGTGGTAGAGTGAGGATTGCTCTGAATTTTTCCTATACTATTTTATAATGATTTCAAAACAGATGTAATAGGAATACAATTAAATATATTTCATAATCTATTCAAGTGAAATATAAGACTTTATTGCAATGGTTAAAAGCTAATAACTGTCACCTGCATATATGCACATGCCTACAGCCATGGCTTTCACTTCTGGCATTGAAAAAATATATAAAGACATATAAAAACATGAAAACATAAAGACAACAGCTTTTAAGCATAAATCCAATATTATTACCACTTATAGTTAATATATTGGAATAAAGATCTTAAAACCTCACTCCTTTAGAAAATTCTAACTGGAAAAAAGTATAGGTATAAAGATTTTTAAGCCTTCCTCCTTAAGAAATTTCTAACTACAAAAAATCAGTGGAAGCCATTAGAACATGAACAAATGTAAAACAAATGAAAAACAGATTTTTAAGGCACCAAGATCAGGAGGTAGGAAATAAATGTCAGCTACTTAAGAAATCTACATTGACTAAGGAACTACTAATACTCTTCCAAAAGGGATATTAAAGACTTATTTAAAAGATATCTTCAGTGCTCCCCAGATTCATACAAGCAAGAGCCAAGTTGCTTTCCCTTATCTTCAAGTAAAATACATACATGAAAACATCAAAAATAGGTTTGAATTGACTATTTAGATGGATGGTATTCTCATAAAATTTTCACAGAAATTTTCATAGCTTTACCTAAAATATTAAAGATACATAATAATTTAAATAAGTAAATTAGATTTCAGGGTCACTAAATTGTCATTAGTATATATGCTTATTGTACCATTTGTAAAGAAATGGAAAGATGTGGAAAAAGTTATATTTAGCAATATAAGCCAGACTCAAAGAAAAATAGATTGCAAGGTTTCCCTCATTTATGGTAATTAGAATGTGCCTATACATCTACACATAAACTCAGTGGATGGTTATAATTGATCACTGAAACAGAACAAATTGAACAGGCCTCTAAGCTTTCACACACACACACACACACACACACACACACACACACACACTCACAGAGTGAGACAAATGGATAATATTCTTAGGAGAAGATCACAAAATCTCAATAGCTATGTGCATCTGATCATGTAAAATAAAATTTATCAAAATGAATTCCGGGAAATGGAAAAAAAAAGTATCTTTGCTGCTGTTTTTCTTTTTTTTTTGTCTTTTGGTTGGTTTGTCTCTCTTTGGGAGAGTGAGAAGAGGCACAGAAATTGAGGGAAAAAGAATGAACAAGTGTTTCAGTGATATTCACTGGATACTACACTGAAAATAAACTATACAAATTGTGCATGGGATGGTAGGGGAAAAGTTAGGAAAGAAGGAGGAGGGAAGGATGTGACATTGCTCAAGAAAAAAAATATGTATTCTTTATCTGTTTTGTGTAACTGTAACCTCTCTGTACATTACCTTTAAAGTAACAATGAATAATTTTTTGTTTTGTTCTTAATACTCATTAGGCATTTTGTTCAGTTGAGTCTTAGCCTCTCAGTGTTAAATCTGTTTATAGAAGCAAAGCTTAGATTTAGAACTGTCTTATTTGTTACTTGTTTTGGTTTTGCTTTTTTTTTATTGTAGAGGTAATATGTAAAGGGGTTACAGTTACATTCACCAGATGGTAGGTGCATTACTTCTCCCACATTGATACCCCTTCTCATGTTTTTGTCCCCATTTTCTTCCCCCCACACCTCTCATATATCTTGTTTCCCCCCTTCCCTTTCCTATTTCAAATAAACAAATAAACCTATATACAATATACCAGGTAACAAAATCAGACACAGTAACAATAGGAGATTAATCAAAGGTCAACAAAGGAGAAGAGAAATAACATAGTACATTAAGCACAACAATCACACAAGGTAAAGCTCTATAGATCTTAGAGATCCTTTCATTTAGTTTCATCCTATATGACCTTATGTAACTAGGTTTTACTCTATTGGAATCCTCTGCGAGGTGAGTCCTAGATTTGTAAAATTATTACAAATATGGGAAATCTTTGAGCTTTTGGTTCTGGCTTAATTCACTTCATAAGATTTTTTTTTCACAAGTCTTTCCAATTTCTTACAAATGGGGCAATGTCATTCTTTCTGATGTCAGCATAGAATTCCATTGTGTATGAATACCACATCTGGTTGATCAACTGAGGAACATTTAGGTTGGTTCCATATCTTTTCCATGGTAAATAGTGCTGCAGTGAACCTTTTTGTGCCAGTGGGTTTAGAATGTCCTTGTTTATGTACAAGTGGGTAAATGCCAATAGTAGCATTGCTGGGTCTTAGGGAAGCTCTAGTCTTTTGAGGAACCACCATACTGCTTTCCTTAGTGGTCCAATGAGTTTATACTTCTATCAACAGTGTAGTAGTGATCCCTCCTGGCCACATCCTGTTGCTCCTCTCCTCTCCGGGGCAGCAACACGGGAACGGGGAGGGACACACAGGGCCAGCCTGTAGTCCCCAGGAGCCGAGCGAGATGGTAAGTGTCGAAGACCCAGCCCTCCCCCAATCACCGGGGAAGAAAAAACCACGCTGAGTCAGAAGCAGTGTTAACCATGAAAGCACATCAGATCTCTCTGCTGATCTCTCGTTCTCTCTGATGCTCTCTTCACTTTATTGCGTCAGACAATTAGTTATATACTGTTAGGGTAGGAGAAGGTGGGCACTGGGAAGCTAGCCAATAGGAAGAGGGCCTCTGTGCTACCACTAAGGGTCTGGGTGGGGCTTTCAGGTACTGGGCAGGACAGGTGCAGGAAAGCGCGCGAGACTTGAGCTGCTGCGAGACCCGCGAAACTGCGGAGAGTTCAATCAAGTCACGTACACAGAGATGCCTTAAGAGAGGTATGCAAAAGACCAAATGCCTAGACAAAGCCCTTTAATTGCAGCTGAGCCAGAATCAGGCCTCAGAGATGGAGGCTAGGCCCCAACAATTCCCCCTTTTTTGTTTATTAGAACAGGGGGGACAAGCGTGCAAAGCCCCTGTCTTAGGTCGTCCCCTTCAGGGGATCTTACCCGTCATTGAGTGCTCTGCGGCCTTCTGTCCCACAGTACAGATCACCCCGGGCCTGACTTAGGTTGTCCCCGCTCCAGAGATCTTACCCGTCATTGGCTCTCGGGGAGACATCTAAGGGGAGTCGATGGATCCCTCCTTGTCATTGGGCTCTCCTTGGTCATAGGAGTTATTGGCATTGGTAGCAAGCCTCTGGTAATGCACCTGTACGTTTATCAACTGAATGGATTCATTCATCAACTGAATGGATTCTATCCTGCTTTGAATGAATTGTAACCTTATTGATAACACAGGGCCCAAAAGTTAAGAGTAAGAACAAGAGGAGTATAGGACCAAGAAATGGAAGGACATAGGGTAGCCATCTGTGCAGTCCGGTCCAGAGGAAGTTGATGATGGGTATCTTGACTCCAAGAAGAAACAGGATCAGCACTGTAAGGTCCATTATTTATTCTGAAAAAGAAGAGAGAGAGAGATATCCTCAGGAGGCAGAGAGCCTTCTGGGTCTTCATCAATATTATTGGGGTCCCTCCATATTTGGGGACAATATTTAAGATCCCTTGCAGGGACCCAAATTGGCTTTGTTTCATCAGTGGGGAAAACACAACCAAATCCTCTTCCAGCTGTAATGAGGGGATCAGGGCCCCTCCACTCCCCATTAAGGGGTCCTTCCACCGGACATAGATAGTTTGATAGGGAATAGAGGTTGTCCAGTGTTTTTGAAAGGGTGAGAGATGTTCCCCTTTGGCAAAATTTAAAATATTGAGAGTAAACAAAGCCATCTTTAGCTGATCATGGGGGGGGGAGTGTATTCCCCCTTTTTTGTTTTATTAATTGAGATTTAAGGACATGGTTATATCTTTCTACTATTGCCTGTCCTCTGGGATTATGAGGGATGCCAGTAGTATGGGTAATTTGCCATTGTTTAAAGAAGTCATCAAGAGACTTGCTTACAAAACACGGACCGTTATCGGTTTTTATTTGGTCTGGCAATCCGAGGGTAGCAAAACATTGAAGAAAATGACTGATAGCATGTTTAGCTCTCTCCCCGGAATGGGCTGTAGCCCAACAGGCATGGGAAAAGGTGTCTATTGTTAAAAAAAAATGTATTTAAGTTTTCCAAAAAAGGGAAAATGGGTAACATCCATTTGCCACAGATTATTAGGCCTAAGGCCTTGAGGGTTAACACCACCCATTTGGAGCAGTGGAACCTGTAAGAAAGGGTGGCATGACTTGCAGGTCCTAATAATCTTTTTTAGGTCTTTAATAGCGACTTGGGGAAATCGGTGGTGTAGTCCCCTCCAGTTGGCATGCGTGAGCCGATGGAAAGAGATAGCCTCCTGTAAAGTGTAACATTCAGGATTAGAGGCTAACTGGTCAGCGAGGGCATTGCCTTTGGTCAAAATACTTGGAAGGCTTTGATGTCCCCTCAGATGTTGAATAAACATAGGCGCAATCCTTTGTTTGAGCAAATTTCTAGCTTGAATCATCAAAGGAGTGATGGGGTTGCTATCAAGTTTAACATGAGCTTCTATGAGGTTAGGTAACAAATTGACCACATACAGGCTATCTGAGAATAGGTTAAGAGGACCAGTAACCTCAGATAAAGCTAAGACCACCGCATAAAGTTCCTTAAATTGCGCTGAATCCTATATTTCATGAAACAGGGTCACTGTAGGAGAAGAATTGCCTTTACCTGGGGGGGAAATAACAACAGAAGCCCCCTTCTTGCCTCCATCCGTGAATACAGTGGGGAGGGAGGGATCTGCTTCACTTAGAAAAAGTTTTGGAGGTCTCCACTCCAGCTGACTAAAGGAGCTCATCCATTTATGGGGACCATAATGACAATCCACTTTACCTGGAAAGCCTTCCATGGCTATTGCTAGTCTAGCATTATTTCTTTGTAGCCAAGAGAAATCATTAATCCTAAAAGGAACAATAAGAGAGTGGGGTTCACTCCCAAAAAGACGAGTGGACAAATCTCGTCCTTTGACAATACAATCTGCCATCTGGTCAGTCATGGAGTAAACTCTAGGTGTTCCTCCGACTGACAGGTGAATCCAGTGAAGAGGTTCCCCTTCCTGGCCTAAAAGGGCAGTAAAGAGGGTCTGTCCTGATAGGACGTAGAGCGTTAGGGGCATAGCAGGATCATACCACTTTAAGGCTGCTTCATTGATAGCTAATTGCATTTTATTTAGAACCTCTTTATGATCAGCTGACAACGTTACTAGGGAGGTCAGATCAAGACCCTTTAAGAGATCAAAAAGAGGTGTGAGGGTTGCAGTGGTTATGGAGATCCATGGTCTCATCCAATTAATTTCACCAAGAAGTTTTTGAAGTTGGGGCAGGGTATAAGTATCTTGGATAGCTAATTGGGGTTTTAAAGGAGACACAACATCCAGTGTTAGGACAGATCCCAGGATTTTAAAGGGGGGTATCTTTTGGATTTTTTCTGGGGCAATTTGGAAGCCATTAACTTTTAACAGTTGGAGACATTTATTAAAAAGACAATCTAAATGCTGAGTGTCTGGGCTTCCTATAATGATATCATCCATATATATATAGAAAAGTGAGCCTGTCTCCTCGTTAAGAGGGGATAAGACTCTAGACATATAGTCCTGACATATAGGAGGACTATTGGCCATACCTTGAGGTAGAACTGTCCATTCAAAACGCAAATCAGGCCCCTTATAATTTAATGAAGGAAGGGAGAAGGCAAACTTCTCAGTATCTTCCGGGTGGAGAGGAATAGAGAAAAAACAATCTTTGATGTCTATGACTATGAGATATTGGTCATTAGAAATGGCAGGTATCCAGGGCATCCCCCTTTGGGGGGTCCCAAAAAGTGCCATCCTCTCATTTATTTTTCTCAAATCTTGGAGTAGTCTCCACTTGCCATTAGGCTTTTTAATCACAAATACTGGGGAGTTCCAAGGGCTCAAAGACTTCCTTTTTATGCTTTTCTCAACTCTATCAACAAAAGTAGACAGGTCCTCTCTTGGTCTTTGGTTAATTCCTGCTATCGGAGACTCAGAGGGACCCTCCTCCAGTTTTCTCCAGGCCACTAGGCCCAAAGCTCTAATCTGATCCTGATAGGGAGGGGGGATGGCGGCCTGCTGGATCCCCATTGAGTACTGATCAGAGGTCCCTGCAAGCATCCCCAAAGTAATGGGGATTGCAGGTTGCGAGTGTTGGTTCCTCTCCGCCTGTTGCTGGCATTCTTCTATATACAGGGCACACCAGTTAATGAAAAGCGGGCCTGGAAGAACTGCTTTGGCCAGAGTCATCCAATCCGCTGCAGTACATGGTTGATGAGCAAGGCCTTGGAGGATGGTTTCTGTCCAAGGAGCATTAGGGCCAACTTCTAAGACAGCTTTTTTGAGTTCCTTAAGGTCGCCAGGCTCCCAGGGATACCCGGTTGCAGGGCGGTTACCACCCGGGTCAATATTAACCAGGAATAGCTGGCAGGACTCAGGGCCAGGTTCAAATGGTGCCTCACTAGTGACACTGTCTGTTGGGGTCACGCTCTCCGGCCTTTCTGACACACTTCCATTCAAAGGCTGCAATATCTTGTAGACCTCAGAAGCACCGTGCAGAAGTCTGTCTGGTGAATGGAGCCCTGGCAGGCCCAGACCCTCCTGTGAGACTACTGAGGGTGGATGGAGCCCTGGCGCTGTGGGGGTTGGGAAACTACCTGGGCAGCACAGGCCCAGACCCTCCTGTGAGACTACAGAGGGTGGATGGAACCCTGGCGCTGTGGGGGTTGGGAAACTAACTGAGCAGCCCAGGCCCAGGCCCTCCTGTGAGACTACAGAGGCCTCATGGCCTGGGTTTGATGGGGGAGGGGTAAAGGGTGGCTCCTTCTCATCTCCCTGAGGGGAACTTGGCCTTTCAGTAGACAAGGAGAGATTAGCATCTCCGCAGGGAGTAAGGGAGGCATCTGGCCTCTCTTTGTTAACTCTGTCCCCAGGGGACCCAGCCCTGTGGTTGGAATGCCCAGGAGAAAAACTAGACTTTAGAGCATACAAGACTGAATAAACACCTCGTGGAGGAATCTCCCCTTGATTAATCTGGGCTTTTCTGATTAGATGCTCAATTTTGTCCCAAGTATTCCAGTCTACCAAGTTGCTAGTTGGCAGCCACAGGGCGATTTTAACTAAAGTATCCCAAACTTTACATGTCTGTGCAACTAAAATCTCTAACCCTCCACTTTTAAGGAAGAGCTTAAGAGAGTCGAGGGAAGGGTCATTCTTAGAAAGGTTCTTTCCCATATTTGATGGGAGTACACTTACCCGCAGTCCGATTAGCTCGTCGGTGGTGAGTTTCTCGAGCACGTGGAGCCCTCACATGGGCGGCAAAGTTTCCTCACACGGGGCGGGGCACCAGCTGTTGCTCCTCTCCTCTCCGGGGCAGCAACACGGGAACGGGGAGGGACACACAGGGCCAGCCTGTAGTCCCCCGGGAGCCGAGCGAGATGGTAAGTGTCTAAGACCCAGCCCTCCCCCAATCACCGGGGAAGAAAAAACCACGCTTAGTCAGAAGCAGTGTTAACCATGAAAGCGCATCAGATCTCTCTGCTGATCTCTCGTTCTCTCTGATGCTCTCTTCACTTTATTGCGTCAATTAGTTATATACTGTTAGGGTAGGAGAAGGTGGGCACTGGGAAGCTAGCCAATAGGAAGAGGGCCTCTGTGCTACCACTAAGGGTCTGGGTGGGGCTTTCAGGTACTGGGCAGGACAGGTGCAGGAAAGCTCGCGAGACTTGAGCTGCTGCGAGACCCGCGAAACTGCGGGGGGTTCAATCAAGTCTCGTACACAGAGATGCCTTAAGAGAGGTATGCAAAAGACCAAATGCCTAGACAAAGCCCTTTAATTGCAGCTGAGCCAGAATCAGGCCTCAGAGATGGAGGCTAGGCCCCAACAACATCCCTATCAGCATCGTTGTTATTAGATTTCCTGATAATGGCCATTCTAACTGGAGTGAGGTGGAATCTCAGAGTTGCTTTTATTTACATTTCTTTTATGGCCAGAGATGTTGAACATTTCTTCATGTGTCTATAGACCATTCTTATTTCCTCTTCAGAGAAGTGTCTCTTTAAGTCTTTGGCCAATCTTTTAATGGAATGGTTGTTTCTTTGAAGAGTTGTTTTAGAGAGATTCAATTTTTTTTAGCTGTTGATATATTTTAAATATGAGGCCTTTGTCTGTTGTATGATTAGTGAAGATCTCCCATTCTGTGGGCTTTCTATATAACTTGCTAGCTATGTCCTTTGCCATACAGAAGCTCTGCACTTTAATGAAATCCCTTTGTTCAAACTTTCTTTAATTTCTTGTGTTTCTGGGTCTTTATTAAGGAAATTTTCACCTGTGCCAAAGAGACCTAGTGTATCTCCTATTCCTTCTTCTAAATTTTGCTTTTAATAACAAGTATGATTCTTCATTTTGTCCCAACCCAAAAAGCAAGTTCAATGCCACTTTCTTATCTACAAAATGATGCAATACCTGTTCTACTTATCTTCTGCTTATCTACTAGTATTACTAAAGAGTTTAAGTAAAATGTATGTCATAGTTGGTAGACAAATAAAAATCTTTGGCAAAGGTAAAGTGACACAAGAATTCTCTCTGAATGTAACGGGAAGTGTAATATAGTCTCCTTGTTGTATATAGTATGAGTGTTTTCATACTATTGTATGTTTTAATATTCCATATTATTGGAAATATGCTGTTAACTACCTTATATGTTGTTTGTGTTTGTTAGGAAAAGCCCTTCCATTAAACAAATACAAGTGAATAGAACAAGCTGAGCCTGAAATGTCTTTATTGATTCATTCTATTTTGCAGAATCTGCTCTTCTCTCTGGACTCCTTTGTGTCTGCACTTGATGTGAACTTACATGATTTTGTGGGTAAACAACATAAACTGGTTCCCCATGCTGAAATGAGTTTTCAATTTCCACTTTTTTAATGAACCTACTACTTGACCAATGTAACTGTAACCCCTCTATATGCTACCCCAACAATAAAATACAACTTAAAAAGTTCCATTGTTTAAATAGTTCCATAAAGTATTCACTCTCCCACTGGAAAATCACAAAGAGGGGTTGTGCTATTTTCATCAGAAAAAAAGGTCAGATGTTTCTTTGGGTTTCTACTTATAAAGCTTTTGTACAAGGAAGCATTATAAAATTTATTCCACTAATATAAATTATACTCCTCTAAATGTGTTGGATTATGGGCTAACTCCATAATGAGGCAGCCAGTTTCCTTGAAAAAGAACTGTTCCACACAGAAGGTGATGAAGAAATTGTAGGAACTATGTCGGGGTTTTTAGCACTCTTTGCTTCCTGACCAGCAGGAAGGGCAAAGAGAACACGCCCTGACTAAGACGAGACTGAGAAAGGATAGGGCCAGCTGGCCGCCTTCACCCAGCCCTCCCTTCTCTTCTTGTGTTTTTTTTTTTTTTTTTTTTGCCAGTCCTGGGCTTGAGCTCAGGGCCTGAGCACTGTCCTTGGACTTTCTCAAGGCTAGAGCTCTACCACTTGAGCCTCAGCACCACTTCCGGCTTTTTTCTATGTATGTGGTACCAAGGAATCGAACCCGGGTCTTCATGCATGCTAGGCAAGCACTTTAACCACTAGGCCAAACTCCCGGCCCCTCTTCTTGTGTTTTAATTATGAATTTATCCATTGTTTTGGATGCTGACAATTTAACCTTGAATATGTTTACTCACACCCATTTACACACACATTCATAAAGATCTTAAAGCGTGCAAAATTAATATCGGCCGTTCATTTTAAAAGGATACGCGTACACACACTCACACAAACCACAAGGATCCTTATTTAGGATGGTTATCAGTTTTACCATAATACTTTTTGCAGATGAAAGTTGGGTGGGAGTCTTGAACCTAGGAGAGCTAAGACTGAAGTCTGCATCCTGCCACCCACTGTCTCTAGACTGTCACTACTAAGCCTGCAGCTGGTTTGTCTGGCCTAGGCTCACCTCCACTGCAGCCCAGTGGGAGGGGCCATACCAGGCCCTAGACCTACCCCAGGTGGGGAGAAGCAGACTTTTAAGAAACTCCTAAACTTCTGATGGCATGCCTGGCCTTAAACTACCAGAGTGACGGAAAGAATGTGGAGCCCTGAAATCGGGAATTCAGGGGGCGCCCCCCCTACAGAAATTTCCATTCCTTGGTAGCTGGCTGGTGGAGGCCATCCTAACCTACTCTCAAACATAACCAGACATTGACTTACAACAGAAAATGGGACATTTAACACAACATCATGAACTCAGATGAACGCTCTCACCAAACAACTTATTTAGACAGACATACTGGGTGGTCGGCCGACTCTTACTTACCTCCGGAGGCCTCTGCTTTAAACCTGGGTGTCTTTTTCAAAAAAGATTGTTAAAGGAAAACCACTGTTTCTAGAAAAAAATCAATCTTTTATCTCAATAGCATAAATATACAAATTATTAGGAATTGATGAAAGACTTGGGAGCCCTGGTCAGGTAGCTCCCATGGGCATACTGCAGGGAGATCATGAAGAAACCTGTATTTGAAACTTGTATTTGTCTGATCCTTATTAACTTTAGTAGCTCCAACTGTTTTTCTGGCCAATAGGCCACTGCTCCCCATGCGATTAGACTGTGGCCTCTAGAATTGGGGGAGCAGTTCTATGCTAATTTTTTCATAACTAATGCAGTCATCATAGAATGCCACAACATCCATATCTTGCCTCTCCCTAGAGATTATAGGGCAGATCCTCTTTAAGAGCAATGGCTGAATGGCTCTGGCCAGGACAGGAGGCAAGCCAATTGCTAAAATGCTGCTAGGCCAGCTATCCCAGGAGCTGGGGCCTGTAGCAGTTTTTAGGTGGAGTTAGGCCTTTTGTCTGGCCTGAAAGACTTTCCTGTGGGAGATCCATCCCCCAGGGCTATCTCTTTTGAACTGGCCTTGCCGGCCACACCCATAACAAACTTCTCTCCCAGCACCATTGGAAGAGGTAAGCAGGCCTAGGCCTTTTGGGCTTGTAGGGGCACAACCAGTGCCTGTGACTGGTGCGCCTGAGTGTCCACAGCTCTCCAGCTCAAGGCTAGCACTTTGCCACTTTGAGCTCCAAAGCAACTCTTCCCCAGAATTCTTCTGCTGGCAGATTAGACACCACAGTCTCACAGGGACTTTGCTTTGCCTGGACTGGCTCAAAACTGTAGCTTTCAACTAAGCAATCATTTTGGTAGTCCTAATTTTTCTTGATACATTTAGGACAACTTCACTTTCAAATTTTGTTCAGAAACCCATTTCTAATGTTCTTTAAAACTTTTACAGCTATTTGCTTAAACACTTAACACTTTAGTCTTTATTTGCATTTGAAAAACCTTTAAGGGCTCAAGGAACTTCCTTTGTCTCCAGGCCTCCTAGGGCTCAAGGCACGCCCTTTGCTTTTTAGAAGAGGCTTTTTGTTTGTTTGTTTGCAGTTTAGATTACTGTCTAAAACTCCAACAGTTCAAACTCAAAAAAGTTTTTCTAAATCTGGACTTAGTTTCCTTCTTTTTCTAAGATACGTCCAATTGAAGGAGATAAACTTTTAATCACATTAGCATCCCGTGAGTCACGGGGACTGGGGGATTAACAGCCTGGTTCCTTTCAGCCTGGGCATGGCACTCCTAATTTAAAAAGGCACACCAGTTGAGATACAAGGGGCCAGGAAGCTCAGCCTTAGTTAAATTTTTCCAGTCCTGGGTGGTACACTGATGAGCCAGGCCTTGAAGGATGGTTTTGGCCCAGGGCGAATTAGGCCCATCTTTGGAGACTGCTTTCTTAAGCTCTTTTAAGACCGGTCTATTGCCCCCAGTGTTAGCATTTACCAAGCATGGTGGGGAGGAGTTGCCGCAGTATGGCAGGTTAAACTCCTCCTCCGGTGCAGGGAGGAACAAGATGGCGAATTGACCTCCTCTTCCGGTTTAACACATGGTGAAGCGTGGGAGGAAGGATAGTAAAATGGCGGAGGTCCCTCTACACCCAAATTGTCTGCAGCAAATTCTGTGGTAGAAGCACTTGGTGTAGGGCTCTGGGGCCTGATCCCAGGATCAAAGGGGCCCAAAAATCCCTCCCCAGGGTGAGGCTTTAAACCCTTTCTTTCCTGAGCAGCGGGAGGGTCAACTCTCCACAACTCTGAACATTCCTTATCAGGAGGGCCAACTTTCCACAGCTCTGAGCACTCCTCAATTAAAATTTCCTTGGCCCTAGATGTAAATGAGCCAGGATAGAAGCAGGCCTTAAGGGCAGACAAGGTCGGAGAGACCCCAAGGGCAGGGTCCTCTCCCAAGTTAATCTTCCTCCTTCTCACCAGGCACTCCACGCGGTCCCATGCGCCCCAATTGAAAAGAATGGCTGCCATTAACCCGGCACGTGTTAAGGCCTCCCAGACCTTCTCAGCCTGGGGGTCTGAAATCTCCAAACCTCTGCTTTTAAATCTAGATGCTAGGAGCACCGGCTCCTCATTCCTGGTGTGAGATTGCCCCCATCTTTTCAGGGAGACCCGTACCTCGTCATCCGCTTGGCTCGGCTCGCAGAAAATCCCGCTTCTGATGAGTGTTCCTCTCGTGTCCCACGTTCGGGCGCCAGAAATGTCGGGGTTTTTAGCACTCTTTGCCTCCTGACCAGCAGGAAGGCCAAAGAGAACACACCCCAACTAATACGAGACCGAGAAAGGATAGGGCCGGCTGGCCGCCTTCACCCAGCCCTCCCTTCTCCAGAGGGAAGACACAGACGCGCCAGGAAGAATGTCACAGCAGACTTGTTTAATGGGAAGATACCAGGGGCTAAAGTAAGAAGCAGCAATCTATTAACACGAAAGTAGGCAGACAGGGGGAGGTAGGTGAGGTCAGAGAGGGTGGCGGGGCCAATGCATGGGTTCAGGGTAGCCTTATTTTACATCACAAACCATAGCCAAACCTCCCAACCAGGAGACAGGCAGGTTGCATCTCCAAAACCAGGAAGTGAGCACTGGGCCACGAGGTAAGCCTTTGACCCTTGATGTGACGTGCCCCATAGAACTATACAACCATATTTCTTTTCAGTAAGGCAATTCTTACAAGATAAATTTTGTTACAAGAGAATTTTGTTAGTACATCTTATAATTTTATGATGGTACTTTACAGATTTTTCCCCTAGGTGGGGATTTTGTGTTCATGCCTTGGCTAGCCAGAAATTGGAATCCTTATGACCTCAAATTCTAAGTACCTAGGATTTACAGGCAGGAGCCACTGACACCCAACAAGAGATAGAAATTTTCTTGAAAAAGAACATTGACGTATTACACTATAGCAAAGTACTACAGTGCAATTCTTTTCTTCATCCCGGTGTCCAAAACTTCATCTAATCACCATTTACAAAGCAGTATGCACTAAGATGTATGAATGCACTATAAAACCTGAGTGTCCACTATGTTTTATTTTGTGCAATCAAAACTTTGCATTCCCTTTGCTCACAGATAGTTTCTTTCTAGGATTGTCTTTGGAAAATTTCTATGATTTTTCATTTGATATGTTTTAAAAGAATCAACATGGTGGCTTCTCTTATGCATAAAATTTTTAGAGATTTAACAAGTTTCATCATTCTGGGGGAAAAAAGATCCTTTATTCCTTCTGGAAGCCAACATTTCACAAATGATCACACCACAATAGTTGAGCATTGAATATGATATTTCAAAGAGTCTGGCACCAGGACCATTTTATTGTCATAGATAAGTTTTAAGTATCCTATATGAGAATGCACTTCTAAAGCTATATGTTGCTCAAAAGAAGACAACTTGCCAAAGGTGATTTACCTTAATGGGGTTGATTTCCCGGGACATGGAGGATCCCCTCCTCCTAAAATCTCTAGGGAGATTTTGTATTACTTACAATGAAATTAATGTCACTCGGAGGCTTGGACTGCTAATCATAATCCAGGTAAAACCCATTTGTGTGGAGTAGCCAAGTGCATGCTTTAGGGATGGGAATCCTTTTGGCCTGTAAAATGATAGGCACTGTCAGAGGGATTATGTAAACAGTCAAGGGAATGAAATGCAAGGCAGAGGATGTAACTCAATCCTGGGCTGCAAAGCAAGAGACAGCATGTACCTGGCAAACAGCTGGAGAGTGGAGGGGGTGCCTAAAAATGGAAGCATGATTATTTTATACTCCTATGCCTTAGGAGGATTTATTCTCTATGGTTAAGTTAAACAATCTCCTCACACTTCCACTGCTTCTGATGGAGGTTTTCTAAATCATTCCCTATTTTGCTCCTTGGAATTGCTTTAGGATTCAAAATCTTTGAGTTTAGAATAGGGATTAACCATTTGAATTAGTGAACTCATATATTCTGCCTTTCTAGAAAAGCAGATTATTCATCTAGAATGGTAATGAACCATCTAAAATATTCTGCCTTCATAAGAATTGTTTGTGTTTTTAAAGTTTGTGATGAAAAGGAGAGCACAGATATGGAGAGAGGGAGGGTGTACAAATACAGTCATGGTATTAAATATATGGGGGGAGGGAAATGGGGACCAAGACATGAGAAAGGGTATCAATGTATGTGAATTAATGCATCTTCTATCTGGCAAATATAATGTAACCCTTTTATTAATTACAATAAAAATATATGAAAAAAATAAATGTACACTGTATATAAATGATCAAAGACCTCGAGGTAAAAGCCGACACACTGAAAACTTTACAAGAAGGAATAGGAGATACACTAGGCCTCTTTGGCACAGGTCAAAACAAGAATCACAACAAATCATAGAAAGGCTGGACAAGTGACACTGCATTAAACTGCAGAGCTTTTGTATGGCAAAGGACATAGCTAGTAAATTAATTAGGAAGCCTACAGAATGGGAGAAGTTCTTCACCAACCATACAACAGACAAAGGCCTCATATCTAAAATATATCAACAACTCAAAAAATGGAATCACTCCAAAACTAAAATCCAAAGAAACAACCATCCCATTAGAAGATGGGCCAAAGACTTAAAGAGAGTCTTCTCTGAAGAAGAAATAAAAATGGCCGATAGACACATGAAGAAATGCTCAACATCTCTGGTCATAAAAGAAATGCAAATCATAACAACTCTAAGATTCCACCTCACTCCAGTTAGAATGGCCAGGATCAAGAAAACTAATAACAACAGATGATGGAGGGGATGTGGCCAGGAGGGATCACTACTACACTGTTGGTGGGAGTGCAAACTCGTTCAACCACTATGGAAAGCAGTATGGCAGTTCCTCAAAAAGACTAAACATAGAGCTCCACTTGGCATTTACCCACTTGTCCATAAACTTGTATATATGTGTATATATATATATATATATATATATGTATGTATCCATATGGCATATGTTTTCTGTATTTGTTTTCATTTTTTTCTCTTCCTAGATAAGATTCTCAGAAAAATCTAGGTTGACTTAGTTGAACTCAGATATAATTCCAGTTCCAAGAAAACACAAAGAGAGCCTCTCCCTAGCAGCACTTTGTACTATTCTTTTGAAAGGACAAATCCATCACTGGGTCCAAAATGGATTTCTCTTTGAAGATTTATCTTTCAAGGTTCTGGATTTGGTTTGAAAGAGTTGGCATTTCCTTTAGACCCTTCATTATAATTTTTTTTTTTACGTGTCGGTTCAAAGCACATCATTAGGCCAACTGTTCAGAGGGTTTTCTGTTCATTTTGAAAATGCCAAAAAAAAAAAAATGAAGGAAGGACACTGTTATTCCTGAGCACATAGCCCTTCCTCTGCTTATGCTATCAGTCAGTCCTGCTGGCAACAGCTAAAACAGGTTTACAAAATACTAGGGGGGATGTAAGATAAAGATCTGAGCAGTGAACTGAACAGAAGTAAGGTTATTCAAAGCACACTTTCTCCTAAACCCAAGCATACACAATAACTCCCTCTGTGATTAGCAGGCTTCAGTGGAAGATCAAAGAACAAACACCTGAGACTCTATCAAACCATCTGTGGGACTCCCTCTCGGACGCCCCCATGGCGGGGGTTAAATGGCAGCAGAACCCACAAGTAATGACACAGACCTGGAGATCATGACTCTTGGCACAGTTCTGATCTTTAGTCCACAGCATACTGGTTAAATACAGATGGAGCGGTCGCAGCTGCATCATCAAATAGGGACGACCGTCAGCCAATGACATCCTGAGACACGCCCCACTTGCTCCAGGTGGGTGGGGCCAGGCATCCTCTTGCTCTTGCTTGCAGTCATGCACACCCACTTGTGTACGTGATTAGGGGCAAAGGTTATTCCCACATCTCCCCTTTTCTCTTTATTTATGGACACTCATAACCAACTTATCTAAGGAAAATACGGGTCCTGGTGCTGAAGAAATTGGCTAGGTGGGCCAAAGAGGACTAGGGGTGGGTGGGTTTCAGAAATGGGATTGGGGTAAATGGGAATCAAAGCCCCCATGTCCTTCCCAGCAAACTCAATTTTTCATATCACAGTCCCCTACTTGGGAGACAAGTTCATTACTCTAAGCCTCCACAGATCCTATTTCTTCCGGCTCCCATGACGGGGTAGACATAGGATGAGGAAGCTTTGAGGAGAGTCCATGGCATCCATGTCTGGTGGAGCAGTCCAGGGCAGTTTAGGTCAGTGTCCCACTGTACTGGCAAGGTCAGGAAGGTGGAGGCAGGACTCAAGTGAGCTGGCTGTAGCTGGCAGCATTGTCACTGAGAGGCCATTTCGTGGTGGCAGGATCTTGTGGATTGCCTATTCGTAAAACTTGAGAGTTAATAGTTATGCAAAGTAGGTGGATCATGTGCTGTCTGAGAAGGCGGAAAGATTAGAGGTGTATCCCAGAGGTGGCCTTATTTTAGGTCACAAACCATAGTCACACCCTCTGATCAGGCTGCAGGCACCATCTTGGCCAGGTGTGGTTCCAATACCAGGGGGTTTCCATTTGTGATGTGCTCCACATCTCCCCCTTATTTCATTAGCAGGTGCTTGCCTAACTTGAGAGTGTGCCTGTCTTAGGTTGTCCCCATCTGGGGATCTTACCCATCTCTGACTACCACCCTTGCTCTTCAGGCAATACACCTGCAGGGTTGGTGAACCCAAATGGAGATTTTAAGTAGGGGAGATGGCCAACGTCCACAAAGGAAACCCTTCTATTCTCAAGGTCTGTACCTATATATCCTGGCAAGAGCCGGAGCCAACCTCAAAGGGTTCTCAATCTCATTACAATGGCACACATGAGTAAAACACTCGCCCCATTGTTTGGACAAGGGGCGTTGGGTGAGGTAGCATGGTGCCCCAATGCTTATAAGCAGGGGAAAATCCTGCTTAATGTAAACAAAATTTAATGTAAATAAAGTATCAACAAGCTTATCTTGAGGCCTAATGCCTTAGGTACCTGTGTCCCCCCCATTTTTGTTTTTAAGGGATCCAATTGCCAAGAGTAGGCTAGCCAAAGTCCCAGGAGTGGAATCTGGGCAAAGATTTGGCTTCTATAATTTCTTCAGGCTGACTCAGGGGCATTGTCTCTATGCTTGAACAGGGACCCTAAAAGCTTAACCTACTTTACAGATTGGTAGGCACATAGCCTCAGGATCATAAGCTTCTTTCCTGAATTTCTGGCTGTGTCAACCCAAAATCTGCTCAGTTAGGGATTAGAGCAAAATTAGGATTGTGAACTACCCACTATTACACATGATTAACAAGCTCATGCCCAGTTATGGAGTAAATAGACATGTACATTAGTAAGGCATGCTTACAAACTATTCTATGACCTCCTGGCTCTGATTAATTTTGAATGACCAAGCACAAGTGACTCTAGGATCTGACATGATAAGCAGCAGCTTATTGCTTCTGGATGCTTTATTTCTTTTGTCCCATTAGTGTCTCTCCACACACGGATAAACATCCCATCAGCATTTCACTTTGTTGGTTGCTGGACGTGAACTCAGGGCCTAGGCCTCAGCTCTCCAGCTCAAGGCTGGTACTCTGTCACTTTGAGCTCCAAATCAACTCTGCCTACTAGCACTCTGCTGCTAGACATCACAGCCTTATAGGGACTCTGCTTTTCCCGGGCTGGCTCAGAATTGCAGTTTTCAGATCAATGAGTCCTACAAAAGGCCACTTTACTCCAATTAGAAGCAGCAAGGTGGTCAACTCAGAAATAGTCTTTAAGCATGATCTTACCTGGAAGGGCCAAATTTACATCTGAATAAGGACCTGCTGTTCTTTTCTGTGTACCCGCTGGAAACTGTTACAAACTTAATACCAATTGAACAATTATTTTGTTATCCATAATTTTACTTTTTACTCTTATTAAAACCCTTTTTCCCAACTTAATACATTTCAAGAAATACTAATCACATCACCCACTTTACCATCTGGTTTCCAGTGTCAGTCTGCAAGGGAGAGGCAGGATGAAGCCCTGTCCTTTCTAAAAAACAGATAGGCAAGGTTTTTGAAAGTGATAAATTCACATTTAAAAACTTATCTCCAAATTTAAACTCAATGAAATAAATTCCAAGTTCCCTGATGCCTTTTTGCTAAACAGAATACAATGTTTACAATGTAAACACCTCTATGCATTACCATAGTAATTTTTGAAGTAGTTCCTCTTTAAAACAATACAAATCCCTTGAGGCATTTGGCTTTGATTGGAGTTTAGACCTAGATTTAACCAACTACCCATTTTTTGCATGTTAGTTTCAAGTATAAACTTGTATACTTGTACACAAGTATAATCTTGAATATGTTCTCTCATACACATTCACACACAATGAACTAAAAGCACACACAATTAATATCGGCCGTACATTTTCTGAAGTTCTCAAAAGATTACAAGGATCCATATTTAGTACTGGTACCAATTTCAAAGACAAAACCGGACAAGGAAAAACATGTAACATGGACAAGACAGGGAAGCAGAGACTTTTAAGTAACCCCCAAACTTCTGAATGCATGCCTGGCCTTAAACCATTCCTTGGTAGCTGGCCAGCGGAGGCTGTCCTCAAGCAAAAGGGAAAACAAAGCAGCAAGATAATTGGGCTGGGTAAAATACCCTTAAACACCTCTTGCCAGTGGGTCTCGAACCCACACATCTGCTCAGAGGTATCCCGTTATCGAAAAGAACCCCAAAAGAGGTCAAGGCGTCCCTTGACCATACCGATTTAGGCCACAGTACAGTCTTGAGAGAACAGGGGGCTTGACTGACTTCTACTTACCTCTGAAGGCCTTTGCTTTTAACCTGGGCATGGTTTCCAAAAAGGGTTTTGATGGGAGGAGTGGTAAAGGAAGACCACTGCTTATAGGAAAAAGACAATCCTTTATCTCAATAACAAGAAAATTGTTAGGAATTGATGAAAGACTTGGGAGCCATGGTTGGGTGGCCCCCATGGGCATATTTACTGCAGGGAGGAGATTCTAGGCCTCCCAGGCCCAGGAGCGGCCCAGTGGAGTTTAGATTCCAGCTGAGTCTAGATCCGCAAGGGTGGATTGCTGTCCTAGTCACCCCCGGGCCCTGGAGCCAGGCCCAGGAGCCCGCCATGGGCCATCCAGGAGCCGGCCCATGGCGGAGTCGACAGGAGGAACCTTGGGAGAGGATTCCAACGGGGCCTCAAGCCGGAGCTGTCGTGGCCAAACTCCGAAGGCAACTCAGGATGGTGGCCATGATGGGGAGATAAAGTTGTTTGCTCTCCAAGATCCCTTTACTAACACAAACCTCCTCTCTCTGAGAGATTGTGTTCCCCATAGTTGCTTGAAGAGGTCCATTTACCCCTAGTCGTGCCCTACATTGGGTGCCATATATGGGAGTCCCTTTTGGATGCCCACGTGGCGAGGTAAGATGGTGGAGGAGCCCACAAGTAATGACAGAGACCCGGAGATTATGACTCTTGGCTCAGGTCTGGTCTTTATTCCACAACATACTGGCTAAATACAGATCGATCAAGCAGTCACAACCGCATCATCAAATAGGGACGATCATCAGCCAATGATGTCCTGAGACACGCCTCACTTGCTCCAGGTGGATGGGCCCTGGAGCCCTCTGGCTCCACTTGAAGACCCGCGCACACACACTTGTGCATGTGATTAAGGGCAGAGGTTATTGCCACAGCCATCTAGTCATTAAGGAGGCAAAAAAAAAATGTAGATCAGAATCTTCTTTCAGATTAACTCAGGACATGGAGCTGAGGCCAATGGGCAATGTACCTTGCTAGTGAGGCAAAAAAGTAGAAAAGCCAGAATCCATAGTTTAATGTGGACCCTTGGAACAGGGGGCATAAAGTTCTTTGTCTCTGTGATTACTTGTGAGTGTTTTACCTCTCAACACAGCCATCACAACCACTATAGTTTGGAAAATAAAATTGCTATTGAACAGTTAAACTGATAGATAAGAAACAACACATTTCTGAAAGCTTTCCAAAATTCTGGTACATTTATCATCATAGGCAGACTACATCCAGTGACAAATCATTAATAATTAAGTTTCTTCTTGGCCTGAGTAATTAGTATGGGGTCATTTGTAGTTTATAATACAAGTTAAAATTTCTCTACTCCTCCTTTGACTTGCAAAATGGAACAGTGTAACTAGAGGTAAATCCTTTAGGAAGGATCAATCCACCAGTTTAGAACACACACACACACACACACACACACACACACACACAATCACACAGATTTTTCTTCGTAATAAAGTACAATGAATGTGAACTACAGCATTTAAAAAAGGTAGTCTCAGATCTGTGAGTACTACCTTTATCTGGACAACTAATTCAATGCCATGTGATTTCATACAAGGTCTATTGAAAGAGAGCTTGTCATTAATTTGAGAAACTGCAGTTTTCAATTGTTTCAACTAGTTTCCTTTTTTCTCTCCCTCCATTTTTCCCTTCCTCCCTCCCTCCCTTCTTCCCTTCCTTTCTTCCTTCCTTCCCTCCTTTCTTTCTTCATTTCTTCCATGCTACTGTGGTTTAAACTCTAAGCCTTATGCATGCTAGGCAGTCACTCTAACCCTTGAGCTATAGCTCATTCATTTTCACTTTAGTTACCATTTCAAGTAGAATCTTGTGTTTTTGTCAAAGCTAGCTGGGACTGCAGTCCTCTAGTTGTGTTTTCCATGAAATCTAGGATTACAAGCACATGCAGTCACACCCAGTGCTTGAAACCACACACTAGTTGAAATGAAGTCTCATTAGGACTTTATTATTATTATTATTAGGCCTTGAATTGCAATTCTCCAGTTCTCTACCACCTAAAAACACAAGATTAGATATAAGCTACAATATCTGTCTTTCTGTCTTTCACTTTTAATTTTTTGCACAGTGATTCAGCACTATTTCATACTGGTCAAGAATGTCATTTCCATATTTGTTGTTATATAACTTTAAAAACTTAACAGCTTTATCAGTTCCCATAACATTGCTATAACCTTGCATTTCTTTACAACTGAAAAAGCTCTCATGCATAACCTTTTGTATCTAAGTATCCAGCCTGGGTATACACCTGAAGTCTTATTTGTGGTCAGTTGCTGTGGTGGTATTCACAAGAGCATTTTTGTGGTAGGAGTTGCTATTTGCTTCCAAACTTTAATTCAAGCTTGATATAGACACCAAAACCTAGCACACACAATGAAAGACATAGGACTTCAATGTCTTCTGTGTGAATTGGACCTTCTAGAATTCCATGATCCTTGCTCCCTCCACTACATGAAGATAAATGATACCTTGGTAAAGCCTTGAGGGGAGGGGTGGCAGTTGAAGGGTGTGTTTTTCAGATAAAGAAATCAGAGAGGAAAATGATTCTAAATGTGTGAATAGTAGTAGAAAAGTCTAGCAAAAAAAAGGTCATCTTAATACTATTATAAACACTTTGTGAATATTCATGAACAGGAAACATCAGGAAAGAGATTAGACTGTCACATTATTACAGCACTTATAAAATAGTAATTTATGTAAAATATGTGAGTCTTAAAGCAACTGCTCACATGAAAGTAAGGACAAATGTAGACTTCTGGATGAGAGCCAGGGTATCCAAATGGCATAAGTAAATGTTTTTTAATATACCTCATTATTCAAGTCTCTAATCTCTTAAATTGTTATATAAGGTTTCATTCACCTATTTGGAAATGCTTCCAAACCACAGAGCGTCTTCGGCATTGCAAATGAATTACTGTGCCAACATGTCTCTGACACCCTGTTGAGCCACATTATTAGATAAATTCTTTCAGCCCAGATTATTCTTTGAATGAATAGATTCCATTGGTTGAAAAGAAATTATACTTTCAAATTTCCTTTAACCCAAATATCGAACATCTTATTTCATGGGTACTTTTGGGTCAATCAATCTGTTTAAAAGAATGTTCAGGCTTTAACAAGGAACTTTGTAGGATATGGGGACAAAACTCAGTAAGAAATGAGTCCCACATGCTAGAATTTTAGACCGCAGGAAAAAGCACACTCACATGCATAAGTCAGTACCATTCAGATGGAAGACAGGATTTTCAAGCCAGTGAAGAAGAACAGCACAGGCAGAGAGGACAAATTATGAAGGGGTAGTTCAAACTCTTAAAATCAGCTATGTCTGAAGCCAACTTTGCTTTTAAGTCTCTTTGCTTCTCTCAGTTGTTGTTGTTGTTGCTTTCTTAATTGCTATTGTAAAGGTGATGTACAAAGGGGTCACAGTTACATAAGTTAGATAATGAGTACATTTCCCTTTGAACAGTGCTCCCTCTTCCTTGGTTTTCTTTTTATTTTGTTTGGCTAATAAAACTTGGTCTGCATTTCTGTTTGTGGTTAAAGATATTTTAATACAAAGGGGTAAAATAAGATGATTGGGAGAGGCTTGGTGAAGCAAAACAAAAACATGAGAAGAGGTTTGAATATTCAAGAAGTAATGTATCCAATACTTGATGAATGTAATTGTAACCCTGAATGCATTGTGCAGACAATAAAATACAATAATAAAATAAAAAGAGTGAATGTCAAGAAATAATGGAAACAGAGAGTGCTTTAAAGGGAAGTCACTCACCAACAGAGATGAACAGAGAATACAAGACAAAAGATATGTGGCTGTATTGTATTGCCTAGATGCCATATCAGCTGTGTGAGGAAATAAACCTCTATGTAGCTCCCTGGCAGTTAACCAATGGGAAGAAGCAGAGACTGTGTATGCACCGTTCCCATGGGCTCCCAGAGCCAGGTTCCAAGCTCCATGTCAACAGCCCACAGTGCAGGAGGAGGGTGACTTGTTATGCTAAGCCTCTGTGCCAGCACTTCTTTGAGTAAAATAGAAATTTAAACCTTCATCTTTGAAGTAGCCTTTGTGGGTAACTCCAAGCTGGACAGTAATTCTATCTGCTGTTCCCAGAGGTATAAATGATAGTGGCTTCTGAGAGATGATGCCATTTCCCTGTAAGAATGCAGCTGGAAAAGGGCTCCATGGCCTTTTCTAAAATACACAGGATTTTTCAAGCATGGTTTGTGTCCTCTGAAAGAAAAAACTGAGGTAAGCTTAAAACTAATAACAGTCCCAGGAGGAAAACCATGTATTATTTTTATAGGTCTGAAACCCTGAAGAGTTGGTTTAGATAGTGATGTCAACACCAAGACAACGCGGTAATGAAGGAAGTGTGTTGGTACAGATTCCAGCCATACTGGAGGTATAGGTTCGAGGATCTTGGCTGAGATGAGCTCCAAGAAAAATGCAGTCTATTCAAACATAAATAAACCAAATAATGTCTGGGGGCATAGCTCAAGCAGAAGAGTGCCTACTAATAAATTGTGAAATACAGAGTTATAATCCTTGTACCCCCCCAAAAAAGGAAAGTAGTTGTACATTTAGAAATAGGAAAACAATGCCAAAAAGTGTGTTATGTTGTTTAAACATATATATTTGTACACCATAGTTAAATAAAATAAGAAAACTTAAGCAAAATAATTTTCATATTAAATTCAAATCCAAAATTAAGTAAGACTGAAATAAGAAAGGAAGAGTTATTTAATAAATATTGCTTGGACAGCAAAAATGAAAAATCAATTCTAGATAAATTACAACTATAAATTATAATTATAGTATGTAAGTCATTTTTGGAGCTATCTTAGGAATAAGTTTTATAGACAGGACATCAATGTCACACTTAAAATACACAAAGTGCATTTATAATAAAAATGATATGATGGTTCTCATAAATATAGGGAATTTTTGTTCACTGAAAGATACTCTAAGAGTTAGTTTCCAAGGTACAAAATGAAGAAATAAATACTTGGGACACAAAAATATTTACAAAGGATTAGTGTAGTTTATAAAAAATAAATGGTGAGACAAAGAATGAACCAAATCTGCAGTGAAACCCAACTTTGAGTGGAGAGGAACCGGAAGAGGAAACACTAGGTGTGAATGAGGACAGGGGTGACCCTGTTCAAAAGGAAATGTACCCAGTACCTGACTCAGTAATTCTAACCCCTCTGTTTACTACCCTTACAAGACAAAAAAATTAAGAAAAAAAGTCATAAACACATTTTACAGATGAAGAAAAATAATCATTCAACAAATCAAATAAGTATCAAACTTGTGAGTCCTCAAGCCACATTTTTTTACATTAAAATGATATTGAGTAATGTTTCAGATCACAGTTGCTATATCCAGCTCCCTGGCTTGAATATGGCTCATTTCAGGGGTCACCATCCATTGTTGTCTGCTATGAAAGAGCCCTAGAAATTGTCAGTGAATTAGTCTTGTTTCCTAACCACTCTGCAGATACTCAAATGTTGACGGCAGGAGATTTTGACAAGGATGAGAAACAACCGGATCCACAATTACTGTGCATTAAAGTGAAAACTGGCCCAACTCCTTCAAACACAGTCATCATCTTTAATGACTGAGTAGGAGATTCTAAAGTGGGAAAATTAGTTGATTAAGAATGAACAAAAACAATGTATGGTGATCCAGTAATATTCCTGGTAGAAAGGATGAAGCAGCATCCCTAGACATGATATTTTTCAGATGTACTTACTAACTGGTAGCCAAGACGAAGAAAACAGGACAATAAATACTAATATATAGATTGTCATAGCAAGTAATGTTCAAATACTGGATCGCTCCACAATTGAAGACACAAGGAGAAGTGAAGTGAAAATAATTATCCTGTAAGTATATGAAAGCTAGGGCTCAACAAACAACAACATCTAAGCTAAATCTCTCTCTAAAGCTGTTCTTATAAAGTTTTATTGTAGCATAGCCATAACTCATTCATTTCCATAAAACCTGTACTTGTGTTTTCTTTTATAATAGCCAGAAAATACAATAAGATAGCAATGTATCATCCTCACTTACTGATGCTGTTAGAGATGAAGGTGATAGGTTTTGGTGAGAGTCTAATTTCTAACAAAGGGATGGATGCCACTGTATCTACACACACTACAGAAACTTAAAAAGCGTGATTCTATTAAGGGAGATCATAACATAAATTAATTACTGTTGCTTAGAAGAAAATCTATCAGAAAAATTTTATTTAGGGGTTTCTTTTTGTAAACTGAGTGATGAGGGCAATTTTATTGCGAAATCAAATTGATTCACTTCTATAGGACAAGTCTTTTGTTGACAAGTCTACAAAAGTAGGGAAATTGGGAAGGCTTGAGATGGCAGCAAGAATTCCAGGATACTATTAATACCAAATATTAGTATTCTTCTCTGTCCAACATGAAAGTTAATTATTAGTATTCACCAAGCTTTGTGCAACGCTTAGAGCAAAATTGTGCTCATAATAATTACAAACAAATCTAGGTATCGTAGTTGCCATTTTGTGACAGTCAATGGAATGCTTTGAATGTCTGACTGTGAATAATGAACAATATTCCAACTACTGAAAATGATGGGATGTGGAACCCAATGGTGAAGGCCTGGAAGCCTCAGGTATTTTGAGAGGGTGGGTTCAGAATGCAGCAGGATTTAGCATGGATTTAAAAAGCCAAATGCCTTTCTTAATCCAGAAGCTTATGTGGAATTCTGAGGTACTAGGGACTTTTGACCTTGATTCTATATTTAGAAATAATTGTTTGTTTTTCCAGATTAAAAAATTATCTCCTCTTTTACCCATTAGAGGGAGAAGTCCGCCATCCTCTTTGTGTATGACTGTGTAAACTAATTTTGCTACAAACTTTAACATTGATAATCCAGATATGGAATCTCATGGAAAGAAGAACAATTGTTGAATGTCCTTTTAATTCCTCACTTGAAGTGGTACACTTGAGTCAGTTGATGAAGAATGAATAATACACAATTTTATGGGAGCAAAATGTTATCTATACTCTCAGTGATTAAATTCCAAGGAAATTATTTTTGGCATCACCTGAGTGATTCTTAGAATTTTTCAGTTTGGAGAGATTGAATTACAGACCTAATTTCATATTTAAACAGCAACAGCAACAACAAACAAATCATCTAGTTAATGCTAAATGAGATTTCCATACTCTTTCCAGAGCTGTGAACTCTTGAATCCCATTTCCACAAGCAAACAGTTTGGATGGTTCGGATGGCTCACAGATACGTCTAGAAAATTATATATGTTCATGGCCCATGCATTTGGAGAAACTGGTTTTTCTACAGGAATATACAGTAAAGAAATGTTCCATCGTTTTCCTTAGAAGAAAGACATATCATTGTAGAACTATCCCTCCATGGCTCAAAGGAGCTTTTGAAATCTGGGTCCAGGATGAACCATGATACCATCTCCTAGAAAAAAAATTCTATTTCCTAGGTTTACACACCATTTGTTTTTAAAATGTTTGAAGTCTGACAGTAAATTGCTGTTCTATGGAGTAAAGCTATAGTGGTTTGACTTCAAAAAGCAATGAATTCATGATTCTCAGGATATTATCCAAAACCTTTCAAAAACTAATCACGGCCAGTGGATAATGTTTTCAATTATTAGCTACTTTTGTTTCTCTATAGAGGAATAATATAAGGGAAATCCTCTCATATCCTTTAGACTATGCTCAGAAACAATGAGGAAAATATACAAATGTTTTCTTTGCAGAATATTCTTGGAGTGCTATCCAATAGGGTAATTGTTACTTAGGATGTCCCAGCATCTTACAGCTATAAATGAAACAATTGTGCATGGCAGCAACATATATTAAGTGCTGTGAAATTCATATTTCCAAAAGGCATCTACTAATTCCCAGGTCAAGTTGAATGTAGTAAAAACAAATTATGTCTTAGATGAGCCTGGTGATATATGCGTGTAATCCTAGCCATTCAGGAGGCAGAGATCTTAAGAACCATAGTTTTGGAACCAATTTAAGCAAAAGATTAGGGAAGACTTAACAAATGAATCAGGCATGGTAGCTGTTCTATAATTCTGGACATGATGGCAGCAGAGATAGGAATAATATTGCTCTCCTATTTAATTAGTATTATAGGATTATATTTTTATGTTTAAAATACATAAAATAAGATTATGTGTTTATAAAAGTATAGTTCTGATTTCTATTATATATTTACAGTTATATATTTAATATATGTTTATATAACATATGCTTATATATGTTGATTATTTACCAAAAAAAAAGGCTGGACTCTGGGAACAAAGTGCATCAGAAGAGCTCTCTTTTCAAGGGAAAGTCTTTTTAATAAGTTTATACTTTCCCACTGCTCCCAGCCTTCCTTAATGCCCCTCCATTCTCCCCTTTAGAAATGTTTATTTACTCTGAAGCATTTATGTTGGAAATCTGTCTAACCTGTTTTTAACATTGTAGTACATTATTAGCATTTTAGAGGCAATTAAGACTAATCTGTAAAGATTCAAAACAAAGAACAACAACAAAAAAATAAGGCCGTGAGCATGGCCTAGTGATTGCCTAGCATGCATGAAGCCCTGGGTTCATTCCTCAGTACTACCTATACAGGAGTAAGCCAGAAGTGGTGCTGTGGCTCAAATGATAGAGCCCTAGCCTTGAGAAAAACCCAAGGGTGGTGCCCAGGCCCTGAGTTCAAGCCCCTGAACTGACAAAAAGAAAAATATGATCTAAAATAATTCAGCATCATTAGTAGCAGTTGCAATGTGAGGTAACTATTACACTTTCTTGCTCTTTACTTTGCCTTTTATTTGGATGGTTTGTTTGTTTGTATTTGGTGGTCCCTACCTACAATCTCCATCTCCTGAAAATCTGTGTCATCTGCTTTATCCATTACATTTGGTAAAAAAATGACCAGGCTTTTGCTTTTCCATAAAATCATCTGGCAACACCCAGATATTGCCATTTAGAATATCCTTGAGATACTACCAACGAACACAGTCTCTCTTGGTGGTCACTAAGCCCCCACTCATTATCCCTCTGCATTCTTGCTGCTGTGCTATGTCCTCTGGACATCCTCTCTGCTGATCATTACTGCAGTCTCACATCTCTGCCACCATAAGCGAAATGCACAAGTTTTCAAAAAAATACCGATAAGAATATGTTTCCTATTTCATTTACCATCTTTAAGCCACTGAAGGGAGATAACATCTGTCTTTCTTTTTTACTTTCTCATATCATGTGGGCATCAGATACATTGAATAAAATGCTTTTTATCAATTAAGTTTCTATTACTTCATTTCCTTCACTCTATTCTAGTCCCATCACTGTGATCAGAGACCATGTTTGGAAGAGGAACACTGGCTCAGAAGCAAGTATCAATTGTAGGTGTCCAAATGGAATCAGATTCATCTTCATCTCTGATATACAAAACAATATCGAAGGTTAAGTGCACTTGAATGACACTGCCTATACTTCCAGAGTGACAATTCTGAGAAGCTGTTCTTCCCTCCCTTAAAAGTATTCCTGATAGACTAGCACTGAAGGATCTTGCCTGTAATCCTAGCTACTTAGGAAGACGTGATATGCGCATCAGAGCTCTAAGCCAGACAGGACAACAAAGTATATGAGATTATTATTTCAAAATAAGGAGCAAAAAGACAGAAATGGAACTATGGCTCAAATGGTAAAGTGCCAATCTTAAGCATTAAAGCTAAAGGATAGTGCACAGGTCCTGATCTCAAGCCCCCGTACTGGCACCAAAAAACTAAAAGTGTAATTACTACTACTAGGTTAATGTTCAATTATGCCTGGACACATCCAAAAATTATAACATCATAGTGGATTTTCATTTGAATTAAGTTCAACCTAGATCTTTAAATATAACACTAGATAAAGTAAAAAACAAACAAACATGATTTTGTAATATTAAGCGGACTGAGTATCCATGAAAGGGAAGAACTGAAATGGCTCAAAATCATATTGAGAGAGGTACTTCAACACACACAGACCGAGATATAGACACACACACACACACACACACACACACACACACACACACACACAAACCAACTATTCATGTAAGCAAAAGATAGGCCCAAACAAATTAAAATGTGAATAGTGAAGATCTCTTTAGAAACTGATTGATATATGTAAGGAAAACATGCAAAATTAAAAATGCGCAAAACTGAAAAATGAACAAACCATAGAAATCTGGTTTTATGAACCACTCAAGTTATTTTTAAGGACTATGGGTTCTCTTCTGGTTGAAAAGAAATCTACTTTGGTCTTATATAACATAAGAATTTGGCTTCTAACACACAACTAATATCATCAGTAGCTATCAAATGCACATTTGGTCCAACAAAAATGAAGAGAAATCTTCAGCTGGCCAGAGAACAATGATAAAACTAAAAATTAGGAGGTAAACAAGCTGTTTCTGTCCTTGAGAATCTGCAGCCCAGATAGAGTAAGGTTTTAATAGCCAAAAAGAAAAAGAAAACAAGCTTCTTTTACTAGGAGAGGGGTGTTGAAATCCTACATTGATGAATGACTAATACCCACTGAGCAATATGAGAGAAAAATGTTTTTGAATGCCTTGATAGGGAGGCAACATTATCTAGATGGAAAATAATCTTCCTTCTTGTCATTATATAAACCAAGCTTAAAATCTATTACCTGTCTTTTAGCACTTAGACTTTAAATTGTAGTCCTTCCCAATGCCAATAAAACGCCACCTGGAAGATATGATAGACATATATTCTTTTCCTGTACAGTGAGAGAGTTATAGATACATAATTTCATATGTTGCACTTAGGTTGGACAAAGTGATAAGTTGACAGCATTTAGGAACATCACAACACATTTCTCCCTCCACTCATGGAGACCAGTATTGAAACAGATTTTAGTCTTGCCCAATTTGCTAATACATTCCCTCAAAAGTGTTATTGTAACAAATGGGCATTCTAAAAGCATTCACACTTTAGAGATTGTTACAATCCTGGGGCTTAAACTAAGGGCCTGGGCACTGTGTTTAGTTAGCATTCAACCATTTGAGCCAGAGCTCTATTTTCAATTTTTGGGTTAGTTAATTGGAAATAAGAGTCTCACAGGAATTCCTTTTTTTCATGTATTTTTATTGTATTTAATAGGTTTCATTATATTCACCAGATAGAAGGTGCATTACTTCACATACATTGATACCTTTTCTTATGTCTTGGCCCCCATTTCTCTCCCCCCACCCCCACCCCTCATCTTGTTTTCTCCCTTCCCTTTCTGATTTCAAATAACCAGATAAGCATATATACAACATATCAGAAAATAGGGTAAAATACTGTAACCATTTGAGATAACCAATGGGCAGCAAAAGAGATGAGAGATAATATAGTTCATTAAGGACAATAATCACTCATTATATGGCTTTCCTCACAGGCATTTCTGCCCAGATTGGCATTGTACTGCTACCCTCAGATCTCACCTTCCTGAGTAGTCAAGACTATAGGACAGAGTCACCAGTGCCCAGGTAGAAGTAAGAAAAAATTTTTGCCAGTCCTGGGCTCAGGTTCAGGGCCTGAGCACTGTTCTTGGGCATTCTCAAGTCTAGAACTCTAAAACTTGAGCCATGGCACCACTTCTGGCTTTTTTCTATGTATGTGGTACTGAGGAATGGAACCTGGGTCCTGGTGCATGCTAGGCAAGCACTCCACAACTAGGCCAAACTCCCAGCCCGAGATGTAAAAAGTTTTAAATAAATACAATAACATAAATTTTAGGTTGAGAACAGCCAATGTATATGTAATAGAAATTAAAACTACAGTCTACAAAAACAGCAGCGGTAATTAGACATAGATTTAAGTATCAAAATGAATCCTAAAACAGACAGAAATGAAATATACATTTAGGCATTTCTTAATAAAGATGATAATATCATGAAGAAAATATTTGCAAAATAGCTGAAAAGCAGTACACTAGTAACATACAATTATCATTCACTCTCAGTTTTGAATCCAGAAAATTTCAGGACAGCACAAGAACATTTTCTCAACTTCCAATTCTACTAATGGCAGAATCTATAACTTCCACTGGATGTGCTGGAAAAATTGCTAGAATAACCAGTCAAACTGTGTCTACGACAGCAAATGGGAGTAATACATAAAGGTATGTCATTGGCCAACTAGACAGTGAAGTTTTTCTTAACCATATTCTAGGTTGCACAGCCGTTCAAACATGGAATCCATTGTTTAGGCTGATTTTCGCTTGGGTGTTTTCTGGTTGTAATAGACAAATCTGAGAAGGTTCAAGGCTGTGTTAAGCAACGAACACCTTTTGGCATCAAAACATTCCAAGTGGATCATAGTCCTGATCTAAGGCTCCATCTTTGATCCTGACACACTAAGGCCCACTGTTGTTTGAAAGAGCTAGATGTTATAATACCAAGTTCCACTAAAAAGAAAATAGAGGCTGAAGGCATGGCTCAACTGGTAGAGTATGGGTTGTAAGCAAGAAGATAGTTAAAGAGAATAGAAGACAGGAAATTGATTTTCTTAAGCCAAGATTATTCCTGATTTTAAAAAGTGGAGGATGAAGACAAAGAAAAGCCCAACAAAGACATAACAGAAAAAGAAAGAAAGGAAGGAAGAAGGAGGACAAAAAGAAAGAAAAAGAAAGGAAAGAAACAAGGAAGGAAGGAAGGAAGGAAGGAAGGAAGGAAGGAAGGAAGGAAGGAAGGAAGGAAGGAAGAAGGAAGGGAGGAAGGAAGGAAGGAAGGAAGGAAGGAAGGAAGGAAGGAAGGAAGGAAGGAAGGAAGGAAGGAAGGAAGGAAGGAAGGAAGATAGGAAGAAAGATAGGAAGGAAAGGAGGGAGGAAGGAAGAAAGGAAAGAAGAGAAAGGAAAAGAGAAAAACTGCCTACCAATAATATCCTTCTGAAACAGGATGCAAAACATTAGGAATACAATAATAATCCCAGCACTTGAGAGACTGGGAAAGGTAGTGAATTTGAAGCCAACCTGGGCTGCATATTGAGTTCCAGGCCAGTCTGTCCACATAGCATTACAGTTTTGAGCCAAAACAAAACAAAACGAAACAACAACTACAAAAAAGCAACCAAAATACAAAAGATGTTACTACTTTTCATAGTTTTTTGTTGTTGTTGCTGTTGTTAAGTGTTTATCAGCACACCACAGGACCTACCTACAAAAATGTATACTCTTTCAGTAGCAACTGAAAGAGTTAATGCTTATATGAAAGCATGTATCTATGGATATATTTACCCATGGAACAAGTTGAAAAGTTAATCACGTATTTGAATCAAAATTTTATCAGATTAAAAAAGTGGAGATTATTTCAAGATGATTTCTGACATATACACTAAAAACTTAAAGTCAGTAATATCAAGATAGCAAGTACTACTAATGATAAATGTAGGAACATATTTCAGAAATAACTACTATCATCATCATATTCATCATCATCATCATCTTCTTCACAAATAAGTTTTCATTTACTCCCACAATTAAATACATTTCTCCCTATTTTTTAAGTGTTAGCCTATGTAAACTGTACAAAAGAAATTTACTGAGGTGTGAAACTCCATCTATTCACTCCCTGTGTATGTATACATACATATATGTGTGTGTATTTGTGCGCATGTGTGTATGTATATGTGTGCATATGTGTGTATACATATGTGTGTGTGTGTGTATATGTGTGTGTGTGTATATGTAATCGTATGCTGGGTATACCTTGAAAATGCAAGTTATCTCAAGATTCCTGATTTAAAAGCTTTATTTTGCCATGTGACATTGTATTTCCTGAATTTGGAGAGGGGAGGGGGCAACAGTCAGTCTGGTAAATTGTATGAAACCTAAACATTGTCATCAGCCCACTTTTTTTTTCCCAGACATGAATTTCGAATGTCAGAAGTAACACTGATGTAGAATTTTAGTGATTTGAAACAGAGGGAAAAACTGATTAAACTCTTCTACTTGTACCAAGAAAGTCACATAATTTCTTCAGATCTTGTAAACAGTATACAAGTTTATGAATTGCTTTTAACAGTCTGAGAAAATAAACACAAAAATTTGCAAAGGTTCTCCAAAATAGTTGCTTACTTTTTTTTTGTGCTAAATCACGATTCAGTTAACCACCTGAATTTTTCCAGTGTTAAAAACAGTATTAAAATTGAGGACTGGAGCCAGGTATGGAGGATCACATCTGTAATCTTAGCTACTGAGAAGGCTGAGATCTGAGGATCAAGGTTAAAAGCTAGCCTGGGCACAAAATAGGTAGCGTGAATCCATGAACAACTGTGAGGCTGGGAGCTGAAGAAAGCAAGAAAACACAGATGTTAGGGTGGCTGGAGTGCTATTCTGCCTGTTACGTAACAGCTCCCATGCAAATGTGCAGCTAACTCAAAACATATTTGTGAAAAAGAAACCAGTCAGTTTACTTGTAAAGAAAAGGCATTGAGAGGGAGAATAGGAAATGTTAAATGAGGTATAGCATAGTCAAGGACATTGAAAATGCATTGCCTTAAAAGCTATAGGACTGTTCCTTGCACTCATTTTTGGCCTCACCAATTTTTTCTTTTTTGTTTTCTTTTGGGCGGGGCATAGAATTTTATTTAGAAACTTACTCATACATTAACTTGCCTACTGTTGATAGTTTTTTTTTTTAAGCAGACTGGCAGAAATTGCAACAGAGCTTACCTGACCCAGAAAGATGAAAATAATTTACTTGTTCTGTCCTGAAAGTTTTCTAATCTCAGCCTTTGATGAAATAAAAGCTTATTTCTAAGGATCTGGCTATCCACTTATGGAGCAGAGGGAAAACAGGAAAGGATGAGTGCAGTTCTGGGAATTGGTTTGGGCTATAAGGAGATGGTGCCCTTATTAAACTTTTTACATCTGTGATCATAGCATGAAAAAAAGCATAAAAAGCTAACCTAAATCATAATAATAACTGGCTTTAGTGGCCAGAACAGCTGCACCTCAATCTCTTATCACAGCCTTCAGTATTATAATTTAATTCATCTGTAAATAGTACAATAGTCTCCAGATGCAACTTCAGTGCTTTTGGTTTCTTAAGGATTTAAGTTTAAAGGCAAAGGCTTTCTGCCCCTAGGGGTTACAAATAAGTGTGTCCTTTCTCTTCTGCCTGACTCTGTTCATCAAATTGCATCCCATTATGCAAATAAACCTTAGTCCATGCAGATAAAAAGGAACAAATAAAGCCAAGTGTTCTATCAGAAACAAATTGCTGATCCAGTCACCTGTATTCCAGGAGCCGAATCAGAAATGTCCTCAGCAAAACCAGACATACCTGCTCCACTCGACAACGTGAAGTATCAGTACACTAAGGTCAGTATAACTTGTACATGCTGCTTTGCCTTGGGTTTGTAAAAAGTCCATCCCTTCAAAAAGCATGAAAGGTCAGGTTAGCCAAACTCTGTAAAGAGCCCTTTATAAATGTAAGAAGAAAAACAAAAGGCTTACAAACTACTGATATGGTGACTTTAAATCCCGTCAAACTACTTGATATAAATTCATTTCCTACAATTTCTCCAAGTGATAGTAAATCTGTTGTGTGTGAAAGGTTCTTCTACCAGAAGTCAGCAGACTTTGAAAGGCAGTTCTGTTAACTTCAGTGCAGCATACACTTATGATAAGTCAGCAAATCGGAAGAAGAACTTGCTAAATAGAGCCAAAGGAATGAGATATATTAGCTTTTATAAATGGAGAAATAAAGCTCACTTTTCAATATGTTTAATAAAAGCACTGTAAGAATCAGAGGACTTAAGGCTGAAAATAGAATGAAGACTTAAAATGAACTTCAAATGAACTTGTATAATTTTGCATATTTGGAAACGAAAGCATGCTTCGTTTTCCAGTTAATTTGTTGCTATTGGAGTGGTTGTCTAATTGTTATTAGCTGATAAATATTTAGAGTGACAAGACCAAGAGCCAGAACTAGACTTCAGACTCTGCAGCTAGGGAGAAACAGCAAATAGATTCTGCTGAGGTTGAGAGTAACTCTTACTTCAATTATGTGCCTGCTTTCCTCACACATCCCAGCACTTCAAAACAAAGAAATAGAATAAAAAGCAATCTAACTCAAACTATTTAAAATTAGCATTTCAGTGTGCATAAAGAAAGTAAAAGTAATTCAACTCAAGGGAGAGTTATTTTGCTTTCTGAACTAACCAATGCAAAACTAAGACCATTAAACCCCATGATAAACTATAAATCACCAGTATGTGATACTTATTTCATGTAAATAATACTTGTATTTTGAAGCACGATGAATGTGGAAGCTGCACAGCGCTTTCGCTCTTTTCCTTAGGACAATGTCGGCAAACATAAAGTTGTATATCTATCATGGTAAACATGAACTTAGGAAGAGTATTTTGGTATTACTTCTCCATGTTTTACTAGCAGGAAGACTCCTTGCCAACTAATTGCATCATGAGTGGGAACATGAAAATTACAGTGAGACCTATTCTCAAATAATTTTTCTTTTGACCAATATATGTCCAAAATATCCCAGGATTCCACTCTTCTCCCTATCTTCTCCCAAGTCTGTCATTTACAGGAAGTTTTATTTCCAAGGAGGTACATTTAAAACCATTATCTCATGAAGATGGTAATTATTAATGATGATTATAGGGAGTACATTTTCCTGTGATTCTACCTAGAAAACAATTTTGACCGTTTAGGTGCCCCTTCACCCTGTATTAATTTTGGCTTTGTAGAATTTTGCAAAGTCATCCTTGTTAATATATTTTTTTCAGGAAAGCTTTACTATGAAATAGCCTTTTCAGTGAATTACTTTTAACAGCCGTAATTAAACCTATAAATAAAAACACTAGACAAAGTAGATGTTACATAAAATTTGCAGTATAATAAAGGAACTATGGATTCCTTGAGAGAAGTTGTGTTTTAAGGTTGAGATCTCTTTATCAGTCATTGTGCAAGATCTTTCTTTGGTGGAAAGTGACTAACCTAAGTGTTTCAAAAGGAGGACATTTTAAGTGTAAGATATGTGTTCTCTCAACAGCTGAATCCTGTGGATTTTAATTAACACATTCCTCTTCTATATAAATGGGATCTTATCCAGTGGAATTTTATTGTATGACCCTAGGATGTAATATTGTCACACTTGGAAATTTACCAATTATGTATGTTTTTTAATAAATGGGTGGTTTTTAAAAATGCCTTTGCATTTACTTTTTACTATGTACCACCAAAATTGCACTTGCAAAAGGAGCTGGAAAAATGGTGACTATTAACTTAGCTTTCTGTTTGCAAACCAAGAAAAGAAATTTTTTGTAATATCTAAGTAACTGGCTTTTCTAACCATCCTCTAAACATCTGTATTAGTTTTCCTTAATTATTTTAATGTCCTTCTTTTTGATTGTTGCAATATTTTGGTCATTGGGGCAAAGAAGGGAGAATAGACCAACAGAATTTTACAACAACAATAAAATAAGCTAAAGTAGTAAAGCTATATACTCTTCAGCTTGACAAAAAGCAAAAGAATTCATTGATGCTTAGATTTTTGTATGTCTTACTTTCTAGTAAGGGAAGATTTATTGTTTTTTTAAGGTAGATGGAATAGAGCCTCAAAAATGTTTTCTAAAGTGAGACATAGCTGGGCAGCAGTGACTCACACCTGTAATCCCAGTTACTCAGGAGGCTGAGATCTGAGGATTGTGATTAAAGCCAGTCTGGGAAGAAAAGTCTGTGAGACTCTTACCTACAATTAACTAATAAAGCAATAGAAGCAGAATGGTGACTCACAGGTTAGAATGCTAGCTTTGCACAAAAGAAGTTCAGGAACAGCACTGAGTTCAGTCTCTTGAACTGGCACAAGCACATACAAAACACACATACAAAACACACACATGCATACACACACATGTGAAAACGTGTGGAATTTAAACCTCAATAAAATCCTAAGTCCACATTCTCATTCTCTTTAATTCCCATACCAGCTCATTGTTGGTATTGAGCCTTTACATGAAGCACTACATTAAAAGATATATGTCACTTGTTTCCTTTTAAATAAAATGTGGATTATCAAGGTACCCATTTTTTTTTGCCAGTCTTGGGCTTGAACTCAGGGTCTGACCACTGTCCTTGGACTTTCTGAAGGCTAGAGCTCTACTGCTTGATCCTCAGCAGCACTTTTGGCATTTTTCTATGCATGTAGTACCAAGGAATCGAAGCCAGGTATTTGTGCATGCGAGGCAAACAATTTTCCATTAGGCCAAACTCCCAGCCCAAGGTACCTGTTGGGGCCTGACCTTCATCTCTGAGGCCTGATCATCATTCAAGCTCAGCGGCCATTTAAGGGCTTTGGATAGGCATTCCTCGCGCTCTTTGCGTACCTCTCTTAAGGCTTCTCTGTGTATGTGATTCGACTGAGCCCCCTGCAGCAGAGCAGTTCTGGTACGCTTTCCTGCACTTGTGCAACCCAGTACCTAAAAGTTTGCCCTGGACCCTTAGTGATAGCACCGTGGCCCTCTTCCTATTGGCTAGCTTCCCAGTTCCCACCTTCTCTTTCCCCAACAGTATATAACTAAGTGCCTGACACAATAAAGAGAGAGATCTGCTGCGCTTTCATGGCTGACACATCTCCTGGCTCAGTGTGGTTTCTTTCCCGGTAATTGGGGGAGGGCTGGGTCATCGATACTTACCATCTCACTTAGCTCGGGGGACATCAGACTGGCCCTGGGTGTCCCTCCCCATACCCGTGTTGCTCCACAGTAGCAACAGGTACCCATTTTTGAAGGTGAGTGGAAGTATTTAAGGAATTTAATGCCTGTGAAGCAGTGGAATTCATGCCTAGTACATGGGGAATGATGGACTAACATTAACTGTCCTCACCTTAGTTGGTTTTCTGAATTCTTTCCAGTTATGAAACAGTTGTGAAACAGGTTATGAAACAGTACCTTGTTCATGCAGAAAAAGATCTGATCAGTGAATGATGTTTTATACACATATACACACACAGGAAATGAAAGCTAAAACTTACCAGGTTTACTCGGCCAGGGATGGTTTGGCACTTTACAGTGATCTCAAGTGGGCCTCTCATGTTAACTGCTGAGGAGGTTATGGTTCTCTTTCAGCAGATAAGGACATTCTCAGGGAAACAATGACAAAATAACTTGCCTAAATTACATATATAACTGAACTTTGTATGCAAGCAGGCTGAACCCTCATAGATTTAGATTAATACCACTGTATTGGACTTGTTGGCCTGGTGGCAATCAAAACAAAATACGTTTACCAGCAATTTTGAAAAAAAGCGGGAAGGATGATTGGAATTGTGGAATAAAATAGGGGTAGAGAACTAGTGGCAATGCCCCTGACCAGCTCCAGCAATTAAAGGTTCAACCTTTAGTAGTGCAGATAGACAGAAAGAGAGAGAGAGAAAGAGAGAGAGAGAGAGAGAGAGAGAGAGAGAGAGAGAGAGAGAGAGAGAGAGAGAGAGAGGGAGAGGAGAATGGAGAGGAAGAAAGAAAGGAAGGAAGGAAGGAAGGAAGGAAGGAAGGAAGGAAGGAAGGAAGGAAGGAAGGAAGGGAGGAAGGAAGGAAGGGAGGAAGGGAGGAAGGAAGGAATGTGGGAGAGGAAGAAAGGAAGATGAGGAAGGGAAGAAAAGAGAAATATAATCCTGTGCAAGGTGTGTGAGGGTTATTTTCCTAGACCATGTGTGGAAACAGAACACAAGCAAGCAAGAGAATGGTCAGAAATGATATGTTAAAAGGAATGAAATCAAAAGTTCAAAGACTCCAAGAAGAGCTAACTTTGAATGTGGGTGTTAGAGAAAAATCCTGTTAGAAGGGAAATTTGGTATAAGCCTGATGAGGTGTCCCTGAAGCCCGTGAAGAACAAAAATACAGAAATAATAGCACATTTAAAGTCCCTGTGATGAGAACTGGTATGTTCAAAGAACTGTCACTAATGTAATATTACTGAAATCAAGTGAATAAAGGATAGAGAAGGTGGAATGAGACTAGAGATTTACTCTGGGACCACATTGGCTGATGGAGTCTATTTTCAAGAAACCATGAGTCGTTGAGACAAGATATGACTTGTGATAAAGGCAGAGGTGATTGTGCTGTAAGACTGATGACATTTGAGAAATACTCTTCTTTAATATTTTTATATTATATTTTATATTTATATTTTATTTTATATTTTTAATATTTTATTAAAATATTTTATTGCTCTTTCTTCCTTTCTTTCTTTCTTCCTTTCTTGCCTTCTTTCTTTCTTTCTTTCTTTCTTTCTTTCTTTCTTTCTTTCTTCTTTTTCTTCCTCTCTCTCTCTCTCTCTCTCTCTCTACGCCCCACTCCAGGCCAGTGATCTATTCTTAAACGTTCTTTTATAAGAGAGATCCTAGAGTTCTGACATGATTCAGCTCTTTGTGTTAGAGGAGTTTACGTGTTTACTTATCACTGTTCAAAATTAATTTCATGTTTTAACTTCATTAGAGGTTCAGAATTAACTTATGGAAAGGAGTTGGAAAAGATAGTATTATCCTAATACTATTGTTAATTCTTATTATATTATTAATGTTATTCTAATGCTATTGTTATTCTAATGCTATTGTTATTGCTTATTATTATATTATTAATATTATTCTATGCTATTGTTAAGCTCAGCAATCTGAACTCAGAGAGCATGCCTGGCTTAGTAAGGATTGCTCAGCATTTTATATATGAAAGCTCAGTAGACTGGATTCTGATCCTTGCCATTTCAGATCTCACACTTCTCCATTATAGCTCTTTTCTTAACTCCTTAAAACAATAATAATCTTACTCATGAAAATTTAGTGAACAGAAATATCAAAATAAATACAATATTCCTATTCCATAAGTGTTCTCCATATTAGAAGTCTTTGGCAGACACTTGGATTTCATTTACTTAATCTCTCACTCTTTGCCTCAATGGGAAGACTACGTGAAAAACACTCTCAAACAGTGTGACAAGGCTGTGCTGTTGTCTCACATGTTTAATCCTAGCTACTCCGGAGTTTAAGACTATGGTTCAAAGCCAGCCTGGAAAGGAAAGCTTGTGACACTTATCTCCAAGTGAACATGTGGCTCAAAATGGTAAAGTACTAGCCATGAGAAAAAGAACTCAAGGAGCACCCATGCTTCATGACTGATTTAAAAAAAAATAGAGAGTAGAGTGAGTGTGTCAAACTCACTGAAGAGCAATCCAAGCTAGATTTTAGACCTCAAAAAAGGCTCAGGAAATGTATACCATGACATTATTCAGTAAGGAAGAAAGGTCGTGAGAATGCAGACATTGAAATAAGAAATCTCTCCCTGACTTACATGTGGTTATCTGGTTCAAGGTGGTGAAATATGGAGGCAGTTTGGATTTTTACGATGAGATTGTGGTTTCTGAGATGCATGAGACATTTTCTAACCTTCAATAGCAACCCAGACAGAGCCATAATCCAAGGAATTCAAGCACATAGTTGTATCATAATTAAATGTTTAATAGTAATAATCTAACAAAGAAAATCCATAAAATAAATACAGTAGACTCCCTTAGTCCCAGGTTTGATTTCTACAGTTTCATTTATCTGGAGTTAGCCAATGTAAGAAATATTAAGTAAAAGTTTCATAATGTTTAAATTATATATCTATAGGAGAGGTATGATGAAATCCCGCATCATTTTACACTGTCCCATTTGAGAAGTGACTCATGTCTTTCTTAGGTGTCCATGTTATATACAGTACATGCACTTACTCAATTCCCACCACCCAGTACACCAGAGCACTGATCAGTGTGCAAGGAGCCCTTGTTTTGCTTTAAAAATGGTCTCAAAGTGCAAAGGCCAGGATGCTGTCGGTTTTTGTGGTACAGAAGAAAGGTCAGAGCCTGGTACCACACTCACACTGGTAATTCTTACTACTCAGGAGGTTTGAGATATGAGGATCATGGTTCAAAGCCAGCCCAGGAAGGAGAGTCTATGAGACTGTATCTCCAATTAACCACCAGAAAACCAGAAGGGGAGCAGTGACTCAAAGATGTAGAGTGCTAAACTTGAGCAGAAATGCACAGAGAAAAGCAATGAGACTCTGATGTTAAGCTCTAGGACCAACAAAGAAAGAAGAAAAAAAAGAAAGAAGAAAGGAAGAAAGAAAGAAAGAAAGAAAGAAAGAAAGAAAGAAAGAAAGAAAGAAAGAAAGAAAGAAAGAAAGAGGGAGGGAGGGAAGGAAGGAAGGAAGGAAGGAAGGAAGGAAGGAAGGAAGGAAGGAAGGAAGGGAGGAAGGAAGGAAGAAAGAAAGAAAGGAAGGAAGAAGAAACAGGGAAAAATGATTCGAAAGGTATTCCTTTAATAAACAATTGAAAATTAAGTGAAATCTTTTGAGAGATGACATCCATGTAACTCTTATTAGAAAGTAGTACTTTAATTGTTCTGTATTGTAAATTTCTTCCTTTCCCTAATTTCTAAATGGAAATTTGTCATACATATATATGTATATATACAGTATATCTATATCTATCTATATAAGTATATATCACTATCTATGAGATACATATTTCCCTATCTATAGGAAATATAGACTATAGATGTCTTAGCATCTATAGGCTTAGCATTACTGATGACTCCAGGCATTCCTTGAAATACTGCTAAACATTGTGTATAGAATCTTCTGCGTTTCCATAGTCAAAACTCTTCATGACACAGAGTATATGTGGTCTAGCATATCTGTACAGTGCAATGACTGTGTGATCTTGTTAAGTGCAGTACTGTCTTTTCTCTATTCCTGTCTGAAGTAACAAGACTGAAGGAGCTTTAAAGAAACAAGAAGCATATTCATATATTCATATTATTGAAGTAAGACTGTTAGAATTGCTTACCTCTCCATCCCTTTATTATTTATTTTAATGTCCTTGGTTATTTAAATTTGGAAATAGTCATAAGTAGAGGAAGTTATACATTTCAAGATTTTGTGAGGCTTGTAAAATTGTGATTCTTTTTTTTTTTTTTTGCCAGTGCTGGCTTGAGCTCAGGGCCTGAGTGCTGTCCTTGGACTTTCTCAAGGCTAGAGCTCTACCACTTGAGCCTCAGCACCACTTACGGCTTTTTTCTATGTATGTGGTACCGAGGAATCAAACGCGGGTCTTCATGCATGCTAGGCAAGCACCTTAACCACTAGGCCAAACTCCCGGCCCCGAGGCTTGTAAAATTATGAAATAACCCATTTAATTTTGAATATTTTCACATTTATACATACTTTGTTAAAGAAAGTTTGAATTACGCCCTATGTTAGCAGCTTAACTTTTTATTCACAAAGCCCCTCTCTTCACTGATATTTAAGAACCTTGCTGAGCTCTTGCCTAGCATGCATGAAGACTTTGGTTTGATTCCTCGGTATCATATACATAGAAAAAATGCCGGAAGTGGTGTTGTGGTTCAATAGTAAAGCTCTAACCTTGAGAGAATCTAAGTACAGTGCTCAGGCCCTGAATTCAAGGTCTAGCACTTGCATAAAAAAGAATACCTTGTTCATGGTTCAGCCCTGAGGAGGAATATAGTAGTACATCACTCCCCTAAGGCTTAAGTTGGTTGCTATATTAAATGCAAGTCACTTAGTTATTAGCAAGTATCAATTAGTTATTAAAAATTCCACAGTGATAGCTATCAGGATTGTAATTCTGCAAATAAGATATTTGGGATTGGTTATAAAATGGGGTGGATGAAAGCTTTGCTTGCCTGTTTGCTTCAAAATAACTATTTACAGCACAGCATTATTCTTCTTTGTGTGTTAAAGTGTTCAGGGACTATAGCATAGACTTGGCCAGTAGAAGAAAATGGTATGAAAGGAGGATAGAGTCCAATGTACTTAGATGCAGGGAGTGCTGTGGAGAAATACAGAGTATACCCAGATGTGGAAGGAATAACTCCAAGTCAATCCTTATTTCTCTGGCAAAGTGATTGAATATAGTTCATATACAAGAAAATTCATCTTGTTCTGTCCCCAGAATTTAAAAAGGTACTTCAGTTCAGCTTGGACTAAGATAAATTCTGATGAAAGTTTCAAATTACACAATGTTTCTTAGAGTGAATCAGCACAAATTTCCTAAGCAAGGTTTTATTTTTTTTTAGTCATAAATCAAAGCTTTAAAGAAGTAACATAAGGAAGATATTAGATAAATAATCAGCCGTTGCATCAAATCACCTATAGGCCCAAATAAAAATAGTCACAAACTGGAGTGAGTATGTTGTAACATGTGTTTTTGTGTGCATGTGTGTGTGCTTGTGTGTTGGAAGTGTGCATCTTCATATGTAAAATGTCAGAAACAACCAGGTATTTTGAGAGAGCTAGGGATATGCAATATCAAGGCATGTTGTGGTAATTATCCAAGTTTAAGTTCATAATATTTTCCAAACTTTTGTGGACCCATTTAAATGAGTGCTTATCTCCTTTCTCTTTTGTATCAACAGATCTTCATCAACAATGAGTGGCATGATGCTGTGAGTGGCAAGACATTTCCTGTCTTCAATCCTGCAACTGAAGAGGAGATCTGCCAGGTAGCAGAGGGGGATAAGGTAAGTTTAGAACACGATTTCTGTTCCATGCCTGGTTTCTTTGTTTCTCACCCTTCTAAGTTCCTATATCCCATGAATACATCATGAAAAAATAGATAAACAGGCAGTCTGGGAAAATTTTACACAGCATCTTTCATACAGAAAGGACATATAGCAATCATGTAATAACCATGACTAGGGATTATTTTTCCTGATTATTTTCCATTCAAATATTGTCTGTATTTACCAATAGACAATATATTACTGAACTGATCTTATGAAAGCTGATCAAATGAAATTATATAAAATAAGATGATTATCTATATTCATATCATATAAATTGATAATAGGAGATAGTTTTATATATGTAAAAGTGATCACATGAGAACTGATCAAATGGGAAATTTTTTCTCATTTATATAAAATTATCCTTTTTAAGTTGCTAGATAAAAATAAAACTAATATAGAACTATTGGAAATAATAGCATACCAAGTTATTTATATAAAAGTCATTGAATTAACATTAATTGATGCCTTGAAACTGAATATGTCATTATGAACTTGTTATATTTGGGGCTAATAATCACAACAGAAACAAAAGTCAAATTAATTTAATGTCGCTAATTTTATTCTCAGTGCTTTTTTGATTTGGTACTTAAGGCAATCATACAAAGAAGAGACTATTTTTAGCTGCATTTTTAAAATGCTATTAAAATGTTGGGATACATGAATTTACTCAGTGACATTGTAAAAATAAGTTTTGAAATTAACACTTGAACATTGTTCTGTTAAGCTAAGAGCTTGTCATGATCAAGATTACTAATTTTCCTTCTGATTATCATAAAAGTAAGGCAGGATAGTATTAAATAACTTAAGGTATTAGAACATGCAAGCCTCCTGAATTTTGATTTCAACTGTATGTCAAAATGTATCTAATTTCTTATGATTTGTCTGCTATCAATGTGAATCTCTGAGATCTCAAATCACAAACACAGACTAAACCAAACAGGCCTACTCTCAGCCATAGAACTCAGGGAGTTTTTCCTGATATGTAGAAGGCAAAACATTCATTCAGATTTCAGCATTATCAGAATATAACACCTGGGCTTTGGGAGTCAACAAACTAAAGAAGTGAGAAACAGAATCTAACTGTCATGTGTCACTCACTTTCAAATTTTATTTCTGGGTATATTGAAGAATTCACCCAAATATAAATTCTTCATTCAGGTTCTCAATGACTCAGGGGAAAAGTTCTCAAAGGTTCTTTGTACTATTATTCAACCCAAATAATTCCAACTTCATCCCGCCCATCGTCCCACCCCAAATATTACTTGCTTGTCCCTGCCTCTGTGTGGATCCAGTGTGGGCATCAGCAACAGGGCCAAGTCACCATCTGCAGGAAGAGTTCACAGGTCCCACATTGGTTTTGTACTCGGTTTCTTTGTACTCTCCTCTGCATAAACCAAGAAAACAGAAAAAGATACTTGGAGCACTGAACACAATACAGGAAGATCTTCAGAATACTAGGCACAGGAAGCCTCAAGCCTCAATCATTATGTTTTCAAACCTTTTCCAAGTCTGTCTGGACAGAGTCGTTCTTTCCTGCATCATCCTATAACATTGTATTGGTCTCTGATCTCCAGTGGTTGTAGTTTATCCATTGAAGAAGCCTCAGATAATTCTCCATAATAATTACTTTATATATCCACCAAAAGTGTATTAAGATCTCATCTTTTATTCACACCTTTACTGGCATTATGTCTGATAAGAGCCAGTTGCTTTATGGGAAGGTGATATCAATAAAATATAATTTTTAATTGTACTTCTCTGATTACTGGTGATACTGAAAAAATTTGGTTTTACTAGTTTACCAATGATAGATCTTCTTCTGAGAAACATTCTTTTCAGATCATTGCTGCCTTCCCTTATTTAAAAAAATAATAATAATTGGGAATTGAACTGAGGAACTTTTGTATACTAGAGACACAAATTCTGTGTGCTTGATTTTTTCAGATGGGATCTTAAGCTTCGATATGGCCCAGCCATAGAAAACAATCTTTCTATCTCCACTTCCCATGTAGTGGGAACAGGAATATACCTCCCCACACCCAACACCTTCATTTACTTGTTTTTCTTTGGTACATTTTGCTATATATTCTGGATATTAAGTATTGTCACGTGGTCTGAAATTTTTTTCTTTTATTTTACAGGTTTCCTCTTCATTTAGTTGCTCTGCAAACTCTGAGTTTGACATAAAAACATTTATTTTGTTTTCTTATTTTGCAGTATGAGAGTAAAAACAACAATGCCCATACCCCTATCACAGTAAATATCCCTGTAGTTTCTAGTAGTAGTCACATAGCTTTAGATCTTCCATTCAGGTTTCTTTTTGAGTTGGTTTTTGTATTCAATGAATGATTAAATGTTTGATTACCAATTCTTCCAACACCATTGATTGAAGAGTCGATCCATCCTTTCTTCTTTGTACATTTCTGATATCTTTGTTGAATATTAATAAGTTATAGAGGCATGAATAAAATAAAAGCCTAGGCATGGACAAAATGGCTGGTATAAGTGTCATTCACACAAACATAAATAAAAAGGCTACAGAGTCATTTATTATTGATAATTAAAGAAACAATACTCTGTTTTTACTTTTTTTTTTTTTTGGTCGGTTGTGGTGTTTCAACTCTGGGCCATAACTCTTCAGCCCAAGGCTATCATGCTGCCACTTGAGCAACAGTGTTATTTCCAATTTTCTGGTGGTTAATTGTAGATAAGAGGCTCAAGGACTTTACTGCCTGGTCTGACTTGGAACTATCACCCTCAGATCTCAACCTCCTGAGTAGGTAGGATTACAGATGTAATCCACCCACACTCAGAAAAAACAATATTCTTAATGTTTAGCTCAAAGGCCTTTAGCCATTAGAATTGTCCTTAGGTTCCTGGGTAAACAGGATTGAATTTCAAACTGTGAACAAATCTTTATACTTAGGTTGCAGTTAAAACTTCATCAGGCAAGTCTGAAGACTTTTCTTATCACAGTTTTTTCCTAAAATGATAGAAAATTAATTATCACATTAGAAGTCTTAGAAATGACTGCCAGTGATTCATTCTGTGGTCATTGATAATTATTCCTGTGCATGGGGGAGGATAGAGGACTCTTGTTAACACCCAGGAAAGCTACAAGTCAGGTCATAATGCTAGTCCATGTGGACGGACAACTGATCATACCTAGTTTATGGTACAAACTCTTCATGGTAAGCAATAGTTTGGTTATTATCCTCAAGCATTCTTATAATTGTGTTTAATGAAGGATTTACAAAAAAAAAATAAAAGGCAAACAAACCTTTTGTCTTTAAAATTGACTGCCATTCAAAAAACTTTGCCAGCAGGGAAATTAATGTCTTGTAAACTAACATTGTTTACTGAAAGGTAGAAATCTAATACATTATATAGTCACGGTAAACCTAATATGTTGAAATTGGCTCTTTAGATAATGAGCCAAAGGGTTGTGGTGATTTTGTTTATGAGTGCAGTGGAACTAACAAAGGCCTCTACTCTTCATGTTTCAATGGTATCATAAAGAGGGGAGGAGGAGCCAGAACGAATGGAGGTTACAAATGTGGTGAGAACTGTTTTTTTTTTTCACTTCAGTGGCTTTTTTGGCTAATCCTGAAAATGATTTTTTAAATAATATAGCATGACATAACAAATAATTGGTAGAGATAAAAGTAAATGTCTATTAAAGTAAGTGCTTATGACAGGTGTAAAAGTAAAACTGGTCTGATAACTATGTTCTCCATTCAGTCTATGAATAAGTTTAATTTGGGAATGATTGAAAAATTCAGTCCTTTCTTAACTAGGCCTAAGAACCATTGGCTGTCATAAATATTCAAACCACCTTCACATTATCAGATTGTGATTATGGGCACTTATTTTAAAATAAAAATGTTTTAAATAGAATAGACCACAGTGCTAGAATGACAGCCAGTGTATCAAATTTATTTATGGTTAATTCAAAAACTATTTCCTTGGCAAAGCCAGTCTTTGAATAAAATGATAGCCTTTCAATTAAACAAAACCAAAACCATTTCTGTGCCTATATATTGGGATCAGTAAAGCTTGATCAAAACTAACTATAAATAAATTATATAAGATGCACACTTGCATTACCACAGTGTAATAGGTTGATAAGAAAGATAACCAACCATGCACATTGGCTCATACCTGCAATCCTAGCTACTCAGGAGGCTGAGATCTGAGGATCAAGGTTCAAAGCCAGCCCAGGCACCAAAGGACCTCAAGACTCTTATCTCCAATAAAGCACTAGAAAACAGGAAGTGGGGCTTGGCTCAATGGTAAGGTGGTAGCCTTGGACTGAAGAGCTCAGGGACAATGCCCAGGCCCAGAGGTAAGCTGGCAGCCTTGAGCTAAAGAGCTCATGGACAACGCCCAGGCCCAGAGTACAAACTTTAAGACCCACAAAAAGAGAAAAATAACAGTAGTTTTCCTATTACTCATATAGACTAAGTGATTAGGCCTGCTGTACTTGTGTTGATAATGAATGTATATATGTATATGCAAATATATGTATATATGTGTGTGTGAATGTTTTCTTGTCATTTTTCCTAAGTAATATACTATAGCATCTACCTAATTTTTAAATAGTATCAGGCAATCTAAGTAATCAAGACATGATTTAAACATACGAGAGGATAAATGTACTTTATATGCAATATGAAAGACTTCATCATTCAGCAAGTTAGTTTACCTGCAAGGGGATCTTGAAATAAATGCCTCCTAGATGATGAGAATGGCTGTATTTTTGCAATTTGATTGAACATTGGAGGAGACTCTCTTCATGTTACCATTTCTTCATTAGAAAACTGTGAATAATGTTACAAAATGAATTGGTATAAAATTCTTGAGTGGATAAATGAGCAGAAGCAACCAGAGATCAGAACTGCATTGTATTATTCTAAAAGAGTGTCATTACCCCAGTTCTATTCCTGTAAGATTAAATAAAAATTGTGGGGAAAGGAAAGATTCAAATGACATAGATATAAGAAAACCTTCATTTGTACCAGAGTTCTCTAGGGATGTGTTTCTTATGTAGTAGAATTATTTGACTTAGAGCCAGATTCTCCACATCACTTTGGGAGACCAGCATGCCCATATTTGGCTTAGGCCCATGGCAGAAGAATTCGAATGAAATCTGTGTCATACAACTCTGTTTAAACAAAGAGCTGTATGTATTTTATAAGCCAAGGAATCCACAAATCGTACTGGCAATCGAATTCTTGATCATTTCCCCTCCCCCAAATAGAACTGTCTTGAATTCAATTTGGAAAAGGTTAAAACATGTTGGTCAGAACAATATTTAAATACAAAACTCAAAAATATTTATAATTAATGGAATAAGCCCAACATGTGCTGTCTATTTATTTTACACCAAAACAAGTATAAATACACCTACTTCATTGCAACAACTCATTGTTCCCTCAAAAGTTTGACAGTGATATAAACCAATATTTGATCTAGCATAATGAAAGAATCTTTGCATATAGCCAGTAAGTATTAGCATTGAACAAACCAGTTTATACTCCTGAAAATATTTCTTGCACTAGTTCATAAGAGTTTGATAGTAAACAGGGGTGGTCTCTGATTCACTAAGCTTTTTCAACTAATAGTTTTTTAGCTTTAATCAAATATGATAGCAATTCACAATTAGTATAATATCAACTGATTGTTTTTCATATGTTGATCTTTTTTAGGTTAGTAGTATGTCATATTGTATTCTTTTGTTTTTTTGGTTGGTCATAGAACGTGAACTCTGGTCCCCTGGGCACTGTCTCTGACCTCTTCAGCTCAAGGCTACCACCCTACCCCTTGAGCTACAGCACCACTTCCAATTTTCTAGAGCTTAATTGGAGATAAGAATCTCATGGACTTTAGTGCCCAAGGTAGCTTTGAACATGATCCTCAGATCTCAGTCTCTTGATTAGCAAGGATTACAGGGGTGAACCACCATGCCTGGCTAATAGTATACTCTTGTATTGCTGGGGAAATGTTCTCCACACAATCACAAGTGTAAAAACCAAAATGTTGACACACAATGTAGTATATTCAAATTAGGTAAGGGTCTCAAAACTGTATCATAAATGTTGGTTCTCTATGTGCAGAACAGCTAATATCTGGTGTTTTGGTGTGTTACATGCACATTTAGTGTATTATCCATTTTTGTTTTTTTAGGAGTGTGCATTTAACTCAGTTATATATCAAGGAGCATCTATGTTATAAAAAAAAAGTGTATTTGGAACCAGGAATTTGGCCTAGTCATAGAGTGCTTGCCTAGCCTGTAAAAAGACCTCGGTTTGATTCCTCAGTACCACAACATAGAAAAAGCCAGAAGTGGTACTGTGGCTCAAGTGATAGAGCTTTAGCCTTGAGAAAGCCTAAGGAAAGTGTTCACTTCCTGAGTTCAAGCCCCAGGACTGGCAAAAAAAAAAGTGTTTATTTATTTGCATTTTAATGTTCAAACTTGTAAGACTGAGACTTCCCAATTGTATATAACCTAAGGACAGGTATATACATTTTAATTTCATGCCTCTCCAAAGAGATGCTTCATTGTAAACTACTTCAAAACATTTGGTTCATTATTTTTCTCCCATCATAATTAGCAAAGTAAATTATGCTCCTGCCAAAACTTACCACTTACTGATCTATGCTATTTTTAATGATTGATAGATTTCCATGTATTGGTCAGTCCTATGTACAAAAATATAAGACTAGAATGATATATGCCTTTAAGATATTTGCAGCTAACCTGATGGTAGAAATCCCATGTTAGTAGTAATAAAAGAAGTCTTAGACTAGTAGTAGGTACATTCTTTAGGAGATGAGTCTGAACAGAGGACTATAAGAGAGGAGAGAACCAAGGAAAAGTTTGACAAAGTAAAGGTGTACACCTAATTTAGAAAAACAATAAGAAATTCCAACTTCTTAATATAAGTGTGGACTTACTCTGTTGGTGGATATTGTCTTAAATCAGTGTAGTTTTAACGTGAGTATTATTAGAAAAAAATAGCTTTACTTAGTTGAGAATGAAAAAGATTAGGCATCCATTTGGGAAACGAGGGCTTAACACAGGCAGACCCTTCTATAGATTAATCTCTTCTGCTTTGTACCCATTTATCTCTTTTCCCTCTGCATATAATGAATTAGTGCACAGACATAATCCTTTACTACAGTAAAGTTCAAAATCACTCCTCTGTGCACTCTTCCAGAACATGTATGGATGATAGACTCTCTGAAGTCACTAGAACATATTCGCTATATTCGCTCTTAAGCCTTCTACATAACCCTTCTAACCAAAAGAGGAAAAGAAATTGTCTATAGATGGCCTACATTTAAAACTTAGTTCAACAACTTTTGGGTTATATACCTTCTCTCTCTGTGTCTCTCTCTTTCTGTCTCTCTGACTCTCTGTCTCTATCTCTCTTTCTCTCACACACACAACATACACACACAACACACACACACACACACGCACAGACTTAGGGAATACATTTGTCTTATAATATTACTGAGAATTAAATGACTGAATATGTGTAAAGTGTAGCAAAGAATCTTACAGATGTATGATTAACACTTATAATTTAGGAATTCAAATATTAATATAGGTGTGGTGTTTATCTTCCTAAAATTATTTATTCATTATCAATCATTACATCTTACAATGGTGGTAGGGAATTGATTAAATGTGGAGCATGATCTATTTTATAGAGTTGTTGCTTTTATATTATACAAATCAATATGTCAAGCCTATTGAATTGAATTCCTGATAACTTACAGGCAGATGTGCACAAAGCTGTGAAGGCCGCAAGACAGGCTTTCCAGATTGGTTCTCCATGGCGTACTATGGATGCTTCAGAGAGGGGACGCCTACTCTTCAAGCTGGCAGACCTGATTGAAAGAGATCGTTTGGTGCTAGCAGTGAGTAGAATTCAAATTGGATGATATCCAAACTGGAACCTCTCAAAAAACATTCAGAATTGATTCATTCTCTGTCTTTTGTTATTGTCCTTCTTTAAATCAGATAAACATGTTTAAAGCACAGGGCACCAAAATAAAAATCAGTGACAATAGGATAAACCAAAAGGGGGTAAAATGAAAGAAAAAATAAGTTTACATAGGATATTTAAAAAAGAAAAAGATGTGCTCGCTTCAGCAGCATATATACTAAAGTTGGAACGATACAGACATTAGCATGGCCCCTCAGCATGGATGACATGCAAATTCGTGTAGTATTCCATATTTTTTTTCTAGAGACATAGGCCAAATAGTATGACACTAAATGTAAGGACCTCCAGGATAAGGAAACAAAAGCCATATAATGAGTGATCGTTATCTTTAATTTACTATGTTATGTCTCATCTCTTTTGCTATCCCTTGGTTATCTCATATTGTTACAATATTTTACCCTGTTATCTGATATATTTTATATGTGCTTGATTGGTTATTTGAAATTGGAACGGGAAGGGGGTAAATCAAAATGAGGGGAGGGGGGAGGAAAATGGGGACCATCACATGAGAAAGGATATCAGTGTTTTGAAGTAATGCACCATCTATCTGGTGAATATAATGTAACCCTTCTATTCATTACAATAAAAAATCTAAACAAAAAAATAATCAAAAAAGAAAAAGGTGAACCAATGCAACAGCAATACTCACAAGGCATTATGTTGGTAATGAACTTTAAAAGTTCTGGAGGGATCAAAACTTTACAGGAAGGAATAGGAGATACACTAGTTCTCCTTGGTACAGGTCAAAATTTTCTTAAAAATGTCCAGAAAAACAACAAATTAAAGAATTTTTATCAAATGGAACAGCATTAAACTGCAGAGCTTCTGTATGGCAAAGGACATAGTTAGCAAGTTAAATAGAAAGCCCATAGAGTTGGAGAAGATCTTCACTAGACTAACAGCAGACAAGGGCCTCATATCTAAAATATACCTACAGCTCCAAAACATTAAATCTCTTTAAAAACATCCTCAAAGAAACAACCATCTGGGTAAAAGGTAGGCTAACGACTTGAAGAGAGACTTCCCTGAAGAGGAAATAAGAATGGCCAATAGACACATGAAGAAATGTTTAACATCTCTGGCCATAAACAAAATGCAATTCAAAACAACTTTGAGATTCCACCTCACTCCAGTTAGAATGGTCATAATCAAGAAATCTAATAACAACAGAAGTGGGTGGGGATGTGGCCAGGAGGGATCTCTACTACACTGTTGGTGGGTGTGTAAACTTGTTCATCCACTATGGAAAGCAGTATGGCAATTCCTCAGAACAGCTCCCCTATGACCCAGCAATCTCACTCCTTGGCATTTACCCAAATGTTCAGAATCAAGGCCATACTAAAGCTAGTAGCACTACCATGTTCATTGCTGTAATATTTATCATAGCTAAGATATGAAATCAACCTAGATGTTCCTCAGTAGATGAATGTATCAAGAAGATGTGGCACTTGGCTAACTCAGCAAAAGATTTCACAAATGGCCATCTCTTCTTTTCCTAAGATATGTCTGTACACAATGTTCACAAAAAGTTTTCTCTCTCATTTTTTTTTCTTTTTTTTTTTTTTTTGCAAGTCCTGGTCTTGAGCTCAGGGCCTGAACACTGTCCTTGGACTTTTTCAAAGCTAGAGCTCTACCACTTGAGCCTCAGCACCACTTCCGGCTTTTTTTTACTTTTTCTTTTTTCCAAGTAGGTGATACTGAGGAATCGAACCCTTGTCTTCCAGTGCATGCTAGGCAAGCATTCAACTACTAGGCCAAATGCCAGGCCTGTTTTCTCTCCTTTTCAAAGGCAAAATAAAAAATAAAGACAGAAAATCATAGTTTAGAGAAATTACATTTTAATGTCTACCAGTTGTGTTTATTAATTTTCTCAGTTATATGAACCAGCAGAATACATGGGTTGGAGAAGGCATTTCTTCCTTGTCTTTTTGAGCCAGGCACTATAAGAGAGCCAGTTTAACACAAACTAATACTGAGCTTCAGTTTCAGGAAAAGAAATGTTACCTTTAGAATTTTAAAGTGGCAGTAACAGGAGTGCTTTATTATATTTGAAGAAATTAGTAATTACAGTTAAAAGATAATTTCTTACTCAGATATACAGAATAATTCAAATTAAGCCAAAATATAAAACCAAAAGCTATTTACAATAAAACTATCCAGGGCTAACATGTCTTAAAAGCAAGAAAGGCTTTGATAAATTTTGACTTCCCTTATGTATCTGATCTATACTGTGTAAGTATTAACTACCTCTGTTAGCATGAGTCCTTTATGGGGACAATAAACACAGACACACAAAATAATTTTTGTTTAAATTTTGGGATAGTTTAGTACAGAGGCAGAATAACTTTAATGATTACTCACTTGTACATTTCTGGAATTGACCACCCCCAAAGAACATAACACCCTAACGAGCTCAGGAGAAAAAGAAAAAGGGAAGAAGAAAGTCAATCTAAAATGACTACTAGACCAGAAAATGTTTACATTTGCAGCTTGACTCTTGAAATAATAATGTGGGGAATAGTACATAGCTTTAAAGTCTACAGAAAATGTTAGATTTAAAAAACATGTTAAGTTTGTATGAGTAGAAGACTTATATCTAAGTATAATATGAAAATTAAACATCATTATCAAATAATGAAGAATATCAAATAATACTATCATCATCGCAGAATACCTAGAAAAGTTGTTAGCTGGAGATAATCAAGATTCTGATAGAAAATACTATCCACCCACACCACTACTATATTTCTCTCTGACCAAAATCAGTTTAATATTTCACTCTTTTTAGATCTCCCTTTTTAGAAGAAGACTTAGACAACATGGTATAAGATTCCTTCTAGTTTCAAAATGCTCTAGCACATAAAGACTTATAATATTGACCATATAGTTTTTCTTCTGATTTTTTTGTGAAATTTTAGTTATGGAAGGATTTGCTTTTCAGACAATAGAGTCCATCAATGGAGGAAAATTATTTTCTAACACTTACATGATGGGGTTAGAAATCTGCATCAAGACATTGCGCTACTGTGCTGGCTGGGCTGATAAAATCCATGGCTCCACCATACCAAGTGGTAAGTAAATTGGGGAAACCACCAGAGTTATGTGTAGTGAACAGACTGTGATAGATCTGAGTTCTTTGAAGATACCAACCAAATAAATCTTAATTAGTTTTCCCTTTATTTTAAGCCAACACATTTTTTTTGTGTGTGTGTGTAGCTTGAATTCAGGACCTGGTCACTGTCCTTGGGCTTTCTCAAGGCTAGTACTCTACCCCTTGAGCTATAGCATTACTTCTGGCTTTTTCTGTGTATGTGGTATAGAAATCGAAGCTAGAGCTTCACGGATGCTAGGCAAGTACTCTATCAACTGCTAGGCCATGCTCCTGGCCTTACATTTTTGAATTTATTAGTTAAATTTAGATTAAACAAATTATTTTTAAAGTTGGGTATAATCATGCAGAAGACAGGACTATGGGTAGTTTAGAAAACATTCAATTAAGAAGATTCTTTCGTTATTTTATGATTTTTGGGTGGTTAATTAGTGAGAAAATCTCACCCACTTCCCAGTCTAGGAGTCCTTCTAACTGCAATTCTCAGCTTCATGTGGAGCTAGAATTACAGATATGAGCCACGGGTGCCTGGTGAGTATATTCTTTATAGTTTCAATTACTGAGTTAAGTAAATTGTCCCTCAAAGGGCTAGAACTTTTCAACACTGCCTTCTGAAATTATTTGAATTCTATTTCCATAGTGACTTTTACATCCTTGCTCTAATATAATTATTTAGTCTTCCTTTCATGTTCCATTATAAGTCTGTCATGCTCCACTGTGCCGGTTCAGACTCAGTAGAAGTATATCAGACCAATTAAACAAACTCCTGATTTGGTTCAAGTAGTCCAAAGTAAGATGAAACTGTGCTTATAGCTAGATTTAATAATCTCTGTATATGACTGTGTACCTATCCTGTATTTAGTAGGGTATTACAAATTTGATATAAAATATTTCACATAAGAAAGCATTTTGGAAACATTAAGAATAGAATTTAAGCTGTGTAAATATAAGTCTATTCCTCCAGGACTGAACCTAGTATGCATTCTTTTTTTCATATATTTTTATTGTAATTAATAGAAGGGTTATATGATATTTGCCAGTTAGATAGTGCATTAATTCACATACATTGATACCCTTTCACATGTCTTGGTCCCCATTTTCCTCCCCCCCTAATTAGAACATTCAGTTGGTTAGAAGTGCCAGCTTGAAAGTTAAAAGAATAGACAATGGTTGTACCAAAAAGTGTATTTATTACTTTCCACACTTTTACCTTCCAAAATCATGGGAAAGCTACTGAAAGAGATGGGTCTTGAGAAGAAGAATTATTGTAATAGCCAAGAAGCTTCCATGGGAACTAAACCCGAACTGAACCCAGAAAACAAAATTCTCAGAATGGATATGAACCATGCGCATGAATTACTGACATTGGAAGGCATAGAAATGTCTTTCACTTTGGGCATTATAAAAAGGAACATTTTAGTATAAAGCCACAGACAGTCTTATTACTTACTGATAGACATTTTACTATTTTAAAACCATAATAGCCTTTTAGGAAGAGATTATACTGCTACCAAAACACTGAGCTGCTGAAAATGTGTTTGAGTATGGTTCTTCACTTACCTAGAGATAACTCATGTTGTCTATCATTCTCTGTCGATAAACTTTGAAAATAAGGATAAATATTAAGTTATTGTTCAGTTTATCTTAGTGCCCTACATCTTTATTTTCACTTTTTTTCTGCATGTGGTTTCTATCATTCCAATTTGCGCTTTCTGGGGGGAGGGGAGGAGGATGTCATATTTTTCTTTGCAAAGCAAAAATTCTTTCTCTGTTTCTTTCTCTTTCTTTATCTCTCTTTTCTTTCTCTCCTTCTTTATTTCTTTTCCTTCCTTCCTTTTAAATTAGTGTTAACATAGTCCTTTGACATTAATTTTAAAACCCTTTCATGAGTATCAAATGCATTTGCCTATAGAATTGGGTTATGCCATATTTTCCAGATGGAAACCTTTTCACTTATACAAGACGTGAACCAATTGGAGTTTGTGGCCAAATAATTCCTGTAAGTTATTCTTCCAGATGATTTTCACTGGGGGTGAGGGAGGGAAGGGATCAAAGTCTTTTGCTCTTTCTAATTCAAATGAATGCTAATATGTGCAACAAGTAGGACATGTTGAATTTGATCTTGCTTTACTAACCTTGGATATTAATTAGAGAATCCAGAAAAATAGCCTAGCATTACTTAGTGTTTATGCAACAGTTCACTGTTTAAAACATGTACTATGTACTCGTTATTAAGAGCTTGCATTACAGGCATTCCCCACAGTGTTCACACAGGCTCCTCAGCTGTGCGACTTCAGTGGGACCTTCTGTGGCCAACTACTCTGTCTCTGCTTTAACATTCCTTAGCATGGACAACAGGAGCAAGCTCAGTTTTCAGATTGAGAAATACATTCTTTAATTAAAACAGAGGAAAGAATTCCAGAGATGGAACACTGTATAGAATATATCTTTGAAGAACAGACTTGGGATACTACGGTCTTCTCTGCGTTTTTGTGAAATCATGATGATTTACTTTTTAGACAAAATATAAGGAGAACATCTAAATATGATAGACATACTGAAAAAAGCTAAAGATCAGACATGATGAAGTATTCTATAGTTTCACAATTTCAATGAAATTGCAGTATAACTATACTGATATTTTTTATACTGATATTTTTAATGAAATTGCTCATTAATTCAAAAGCTAAGCAAGGTGTTGAAGACTGAGCCATTCCTTTTTTTTTTTTCTTTTCTTGTCAGTTGTGGCACTAGAACTTGTTGGGCCTGGGCTCTGTCCCTGAGCTTTTCAGCTGAAGAAAAATATTCAACCACTTTGAATTACAGCACCATTTCCAGATTTCTGGTGGTTAATTGGAGATAGGTGTCTCACAGCCTTTTTTGCCCAGGCTGGCTTTGAACCACAATCCTTATATCTCAGCCTCCTAAGCAGCTAGGATTATAGGCATGAGCCACCAGCACCCTGCCCAGTTGTTTTTCTATTTCCAGTAATCCTCAATATTTTATCAGTAATCATCCATAATAAACTCTTATACAAAGAACAATTCAATTCTCTTATTCACATAGCTGATGGTGATTTTGCTAATATCTGAACTCAAAAAACACTCCCCCTCTAGACCCTAGATATTACATTTTGTCTCTAATAGTACTTGTCCTAAGTATTGTTCAGAGGAAAAGCACATATCTGCATGAAAAAGGTTCTGGTTTTAATTAACACACACACACACACACACACACACACACTGCCCTAGATATCACTACTGCTAATAATAGTATTGAATCTGTTATAACTCACCTAAAGGACAGGAAAGAGTTCGTACTTTTGAGTACAGATGGCTTACAACACAAAAAACCATGCAGTAAATTTTCCTGGTAGTAAAAAAAGAAAAATGACAGTATTTGAGCATATTTGGGGGCTTGCCTTTTATTTTTCTATCTGATTTCAGCAGAACTAGTTATCATTTACCATTTGTTTTAACCATAGTTTAGAATAAAATGAATGATTACACCATACTAGGAAATTATTATTTAACATCTACATGGAATACCTCTAATGTTAGAAGTGTCATCAGCACATGTGGCTTTGAGTAACACAACATTCTATTGTGAAATATTGTTTCCTAGTGGAATGCCCCGCTGCTTATGTTCATTTGGAAGACAGGGCAAGCCCTGAGCTGTGGAAATACTGTGGTTATCAAACCAGCTGAGCAAACCCCCCTCACTGCTCTTTACATGGGATCTTTAATAAAAGAGGTAAGTTTCCTCCCTAGACACACACAGTGACTAATAGAAGGACCTTGCTGAGTGAAAGAGTAAACTGTCCTTGGGGCCGGGAGCTTGGCCTAGTGGTTAAAGTGCTTGCCTAGCATACATCAAGACCCGGGTTCGATTCCTCGGTACCACATATAGAAAAAAGCCGGAAGTGGTGCTGAGGCTCAAGTGGTAGAGCTCTAGCCTTGAGAAAGTCCAAGGACTTTCTCAGGCCCTGAGCTTAAGCCCAGGACTGGCAAAAAAAAAAAAAAAAAAAAAAAAAAAAGACTAAACTGTGCTTTTTCCAAATGGCTCCTGTGTGGTACATGTAGAGATTCATGTAGCAAGAGCTCTGGCTGGAATTTCTGGCAGCCAGCCCAATGAAAGCTGTCCAAATGCGTAATAGGAGGGTAGACTTAAAGGCTTAGAGTCAATCACCTGGTGACCAATTCTTTCTTTTGTTTAGATGTCATACTCATAAACTCATAGTGAAATGAAAGCACCATTTTAAAATGTTATAATGTTAGGCTTGTTGGTGTCTACCACTGAGGGTCTGGTAGCTTTTATAAGTTAGTTTAAGGTTAGTTTAAACTTAAAGGAATATTTGACCAATATGCTAATGTGCTTGTTTATACTTATCAGCCAAATTTTTGTATGTTTATATATCTCGATGAATCAATAATTTAGATCCCCTTTCCCATCATTTTACCTCTTACTCAGAGTGACAAGGGGCACATGAAACTGATTATCATCAACTATCCTAATTGAGAGGATATACCATGCCTTGAAAGCAATCTCTTGTCTTTTCATTCTTCATCAAAACCAAAACAATGTCGTCACTGGAAGCATAAAATTTAGAAACTATGCAGGAACTCTTAACACATGACTTCAAAATGTTCTGTATGTCAAATTAAAAATAAGCAAAAGAGATGTCAAAATCAGGGAAATTAATTTTAATAATATGAAATTGCTAATGAGCCTGAGATTGATGTCTGTGAAATTTCATCCTAAAGAAGTAACTGTGCTTGGCTAATATTTTACTGAATAAATGATATAAATGGGGATTTGCAACCCAATTCTTTTTTCTTTCATATATTTCTATTGTAATTAATAGAAGGGTTACATTGTATTCACCAGATAGAAGGTGCATTACTTCACAAACATTGATACCCTTTCTCATTTCTTGGTCCCCATTTCCCTCCCCCCACCCCCACCCCTCATCTTGTTTTCACCCTTCCCTATCCTATTTCAAATAACCAAATAAACATATATACCATATAAGCACTGAGCAATGACAGCTACTAGCTAAAAATGTGGATCCCGTTTAACCTTTTAATTTTGTAACAGAGGATAAGTGCATTGTCTTTTATTTCTTTTAAGTATTTTAATAATACCCTTTATATACGTTATTTTATTGGAGGTGAGGAGGCAATGGGAATTGAATTCAAAGCCTTGTACTTACTAGCCAATTTTGGTTATACTCCCTTCCCTAGAGTATGTTTTTAAACTGTATTATGAAATTCAGAGATGCTATCATTCACATAAAGATACAGTGATCCACAGATTTATCCTTAGGAGAAAGTGTGCCTCAATAATGCATCCTTTGAAGTTATCTTATGTGAGCTAAAAAAATAAGATATGAAGAAGAAAGGAAGATAAACACATACATGTAATTTTCTCCTGGTAGAACAAAGCAAAACGTTAGTATATAGAAGTTATCTCTACCCTATACTCATTTTACAATGAAAATCTGAGGGGTTTTTTTCCCTACTTTGCATTTTACCTCATAGGCAGGGTTTCCTCCTGGCGTGGTAAACATTGTTCCTGGTTATGGGCCTACTGCAGGAGCAGCCATCTCTTCTCACATGGATGTTGACAAAGTGGCTTTCACCGGATCAACGGAGGTATGTTACCATGTAATCAGCCAAAACCTCCAACCATAACCAGCGTGTTCTATGTAACTATATTTAAGCGGACACTGCCTTCAAATGAAACTTCTTTTTCATGATTTGTTCTTGTTTCTAGCTTTCAGATATGTTTACACTGCATAAGCAGCAGTAGAATGAAGGAAATGAAACACTTCTTACAAAAAGCCAGAAGGACTGAAATAAACTGTTTGAGTGGGTTTCTTAGTTTCTCTTGGGAGAAGTACAGCCACTGAGCCTATGTCATGGGATTGGTGAAGTTTATGATAGAAAACATGTATTAGACCACAGAGATTTTTATGAATGAAGGCAACTGCATTGTATAGGTTATGAAAACTAAACAGTAGTGGCTTAATCTGAGTTCCTTATTTGGGGTTCTCTCTTCCCTGAATATCCTGAAGGGAACCAGAAACCCAGTCTTCTTGATGCTTCCAATGGCCTGGCCTACCTTTTCTCCCTGGTTCCCATTTTGACAAATATAAAGACAAAAATAAGACAACAACCATGGGTAGTACAAGACGAAGAAAAAGTTGGGGAAGAGGGTGGGAGACGGTGAAAAAGAACATTCTAGTTGCTGAGTAATTTATTATGTATGGCTTGTTCCAATACATGAAAATGATGCCTAAAGGATTGAAATGATGTCAAATTTTATTTCTCATGATCTATTAAATCTAGGTAAGTCAATTTGTACTTTTTCTTTGTTTTTCTTAGAGATAGAGTTGTAAAAGATTGAGTTCTGCAGATCCTTATAAGGAGGAGAAAATCTTGAATTCAGAATTACCTGTGTATGAAAAAGCATTAGTGTGTCAGATGTAGTAACAGCTGTAGGAAGGGAGAGGCTCAGTTTGAAACCCAGCAGAAAAGGTACATAAGGAAGGCACAGGTTCTGCAAATTAGCTTCTGAACTTTCCCAGGCAGGGAGGGATTTCAGACCATTTTGGGGTTTAGATTACACATTCCCTTGTTCAAGAGGATCCTCTTCCCCTGATTTCAGAAGCATTATCACTGCTTATTTCTCTTGTGTCACTTCTGAGCCTCAGTAGTGTTTGAGGACATTTACCTATCTAAGAGAACCTTCGAAAGTAAAGGAATCAAGAACATCTATCTAGGTTCAAATTCAATTTCCCTTAGCAATGTGTCTTCCCAAAGTTACATACTCTTGCATAATAGTCACTGTCATATCCATCATGCAGAGTTGCACAGAATGAAAGTAGATTAACTAATAATAAGATACTTAACTATATATCAGACACTAAAAAAGGGCTTGGCTCATACATTTTAAGAACTCATTTCCATTGTTTCTTTCCTCCCCAAAGTCTTTACTTTTTACATTAGTTTAGCAAGTATGACAGCAAAGTGTCTCTACTCTACATGCCTTCTCACTTCCTCATTATTCCATATATCATTTCACTTCCCTAGGCTTTCACTTTTACGTAAGCCAAAACTACTCTACCATGACTACCCCATGTTTCCCTCTCCAGCTTACACCTTGTTTCTGTTATCCTAAGAACATTCTAAATATGGAGTCTTTTCTTTTGTGCTTCTGTTGTCTTTGGTAAACAGTTTGAGAGTGCATAGCAACTCCTACTTATTTCTATCTCTTGCCTGAGTCTTCTCAAAGGCCACCTTCATTGTTCTTCAGAAAGCAACAGGAAAAGAACTTCTTATTGAAATACTGAAGACTTAAATGCCAACACTGATTTTAGGAGCCACATATCAAACTGTGCATTGTTCATAATCCCTACTTGAATACTCCTATGCATCTATTTGAGGGTTCTCATTTGGCTTTGAGTCTGTTGCTTGGCTTACATTAGGAAACTTGCCAAATTCTCTTCTAGGAAAAAACATAAGTCAGCATGGTTTTATCAATGAGACACATTCTAGTAAGTTAATCATTTCAAGGTACCACTAGATTGGGTTAAAATAAAATCCGGATGACATAAGGGAAGATAGAGTGAGTGAGAACATTTGCAATAGAGCTTGTATTTCTACTCTCCAAGGCCAGGCCACAATGTCCTGGAGCACCTTGCTTACCTTCCAGTCTCAGTTCTTATCTTTATCTTCAACACAGTGGAGGAAAATAATGGTGAGACGTTTTGCCATGTAAAAGAAAGATATCATGGTACAAAAATTATGATTGCCTTGTTTTTCCCTAGCTAGTTTTGTGCGAAAAATCAAGCCAACCTTTCATTTGTAAAATTCCCTCTTATTCTTGGCTCCTATTTCTGTCCAGCTTTTGTGTTAGTTCTTAGACATCTGTAGCTTTTGCCAAGGCAAAGGGGATTTGCTTCCATAGGGTTCTTCCGATAACCCTAACTCTAACTAGGAAAGGTATAAAAAGCAGGGGTGCAGGGGTGGAGAGCAGAGAGAAATCAGGGACAGTCCAAAGGGGGAAGAACAAAATATTTCATGTCAAAATTGAAAATGCTTCATTATTTTGGTTAGCAAATGGTTCTCAGAAACCCATTGTGGAGGCTGGGTTGATCTACTCCTATAAGGCCAATACTAGGGAGGAAGAAATTGAAGTAACACAGGTATTAGGTCTACTTGGGCTATAGAGAAAGATACCATCTAATAAAGAATGGAAGAGAAGAAATGAAGAGGGAGAGAAAGGAGAGAGAAGAGGGAGTGAGGGAAAGAGGAAAGAAGGGAAAGAAGGGAGACAAGGAAGATAGGAAGAAAGAAAGAGGGAGAGAAGAAGGGAAGAAAGAATAAAGGAAGGAAAAGAAGGGAAACCATAAGTTGTGAAAGCAAGTGTAAATTTCAAACAGATTTTTTCCAATAAAAGTCTACTTTTATATTATTCTTACAAACCTAGCTTTTGGAATTTGACTTAACCCCATGACATATTGAAATAAAACAAAATATTAATGACACATTTTATATTGTACAGCAACAGTTAGATGAGTACCCATGCAAACTAAATTTTTATTTAGTTGAAATAAAACCATTTTATTAAAAATCCTACATAAAGATTTAGGAATAAACACTAAGAATAACAGAAGGAAAATAAAATAATCGTCCCTAAAAATTAAAAAAAACAAAAAGGCAAAAATCATGTTATTGATTTGTCAGTAAATACAATAAAGAAGATGTAATTATTGAAACACATTAGGTTTTGGAGACAGAAAAACAAACAGAAGAAAATGTTCTTAATGAAAAGTAATACAGAAATAGAAAAAATAAATGTCTTTTTCTGCAAAGGAATAGTTAGCATAAAAGAAGAAACCAAAATTACAGAATTCCAGTTCATTCAGTCATAACATATAGCACAGATCCAATTTTTCTTCTAGCCCACTGACCTAAACTGTGTTGGAGAAAGTGGCAGGCAATTAGAGAAATATAAATATGTGATACATTATATATGTGTGTGTTGTATGTATGTATGTATGTATGTATGTATGTATGTATGTATGTATGTATAGTACAATTCAATGCAGGCTCTGACAGAATCTCTATGTTATCCTTTCGAAAATCATGAGTCATGTCAACAAAATGCAAGAAAATGCTAGGTTATGGGGGCACTGGAAAGGGAATATGAGAGAGAGAGAAGCTAGGTTATGGGGGCACTGAAAAGGGAATAGGAGAGAGAGAGAAGCTAGGTTATGGGGGCACTGAAAAGGGAATAGGAGAGAGAGAGAGAGAGAGAGAGAGAGAGAGAGAGAGAGAGAGAGAGAGAGAGAGAGAGAGAGAGAGAGAGAGAGAGACAGAGACAGAGAGACACAGAGAGACAGAGAGAGAGAGACAGAGAGAGAGAGACAGAGACAGAGAGAGAGAGACAGAGAGAGAGAGAGAGAGAGAGAGAGAGAGAGAGAGAGAGAGAGAGAGAGAGAGAGAGAGAGAGAGAGAGACTCCTGAGCATTAGTAGAAGAATAAAATATAAAATAGATACATTGCAGCCGAGCCTGGCTCATGCCTGCAATCTTAGCTACTTACTCTGAAATACGAGAATCATGGTTCAAAGCAAGCCTGGGTGCTAAAGAACTTGAGACTCTTATCTCCAATTAATCACTAGAAAACAGGAAGTGGGGCTGTGACTCAAATGGTAGGGTGGTAGCCTTGAGCTGGAGAACTCAGGGACAATGCCCAGACCCAGAGATCAAGCCCCATGACCCACCCTCCAAAAAAAAGATACGCTGCAGTTGTGTCATGACATGTCTAGTCAATTCACAGATGAAGTTTGAATGACAAGGAAATAACCTCCTGCCACACATATAGTTCACTATTATGTTCACTATTACCCACTCTCTTGCCTGTGAGCATTTTTCTCATTCATCTCATTTGTATAAACTTGGAAGATGGAGCCTTTTATATACGAAGGTGCTAAATCTTTGAAAATGCTACTCCATGCTTCTCCTCAACATATTTTAGAATGGCACAGACATGATATAAACTTTAAATATTAAATGAACCTTTCTTTAGGCAGGTAGACTAAATCTTTAGCAATGATCCATTTCAGGTTGGCCAGCTAATCAAAGAAGCTGCTGGGAAAAGCAATCTGAAGAGGGTCACCCTGGAGCTGGGGGGAAAGAGCCCCTGCATTGTGTTTGCTGATGCAGACTGTGAGTAGCCACCCCTTTGTTCATTTATCATCTTTCTTCCTCTCATGAAATCAAATCAAACAATAGAGTGAATTTGAATGTTACAAATAAGGTTGTTTGGAAATGTAACAAATTAACCATAGTCCATATCAACTTAAAATGTGGAGAATAGGATGTGATGTCATCATATGTACCTTAAATAAAATAAGTGTTGCACTTTTAGTAATTGTAAGTCTTTAATTATTAGCATTGATTAGGTAAGATGAGGGACACCGTACATATTGGGTTGAGAACAGGGAGATGGTGATTTCATATATTTTCTTTGTCCATTTGCCCTGGGTTCTGTGTGCATTAAATGAAAAGGCCAGAAGTAAATGAAACCTATTTACAAACATTTTTTTTACCTCCAATAATTGAGTTTACATATTCTAAGTCTACAGTGGTGGTGCAATCCAACATTTATTATTGTAGGTTCATTGTTGTTATATTACCAGATAGAATTTTCATAATTCCTTTGTAAATAGGAACTCAGTAGTCAAAATAGATGGTCAAATATCCCTGTGCATTATTAATATGAGGTTAATGAGGCTAAAAGTAGAAAGTTTTAAGTATTTTGAGGAATCAGATACTATTGTGATATTAGTTGAAGGGTTTGTTAAAAAAATAATTACTACCATGTTAATCATTGTGTAAATGCAACAAGAATTCTAATTCACCAAACCTGTCTGTAAAACACTTTTGTGTACCTTAGTTGCTTTAATGTTGAATTGATTTGCAGAACTAGGATCAAGAAGTCCCCCAATGATCAAGATGACTGATCAAGACACACACACACACACACAAACACACACACATACACACACACACACACACTTTCCCAGATAAGCACTAGGCTCAGTTTTCCATGTAAATCAAACCAATAAGTGTGATTTTACACTGATTTTGAAAATGCTTTCCTTACCAATAAAATTGTAATTTGGAAGAGTGATTGTAAATATCAGTTGCTATTGCTGCTCAGGCCTATCACTTTTGCTAATCACCAAAATATTTAAGAATATTTCAAAATTTTTTGCAACATTAGACAGTTCAGATTTTTTGTTAGCTAGGTAAAAGTAGAATCTCAAGAAAACTTATATTTAGGCAAAAATATTGCATCCATACTTAGTTAATTTACATGTTATAACAATGGAGTATATTCACAGCAATGGAGTATGAACATATTTATTACCTATCAATAGTTATAAAAATATTTTGTAAAATAATTCTTTGTAATAACATTCAATTTTAGTATAAAAATTCACATTCTTAGTGATGTTCATATTAAGCCATAATAATTACTGCCTTTTCCTTCAGGTTCTATTCATTTTTTTGCCAGTCCTGGGCTTGAGCTCAGGGCCTCAGTCCTGTCCTTGGACTTTCTCAAGGTTAGAGCTCTACCACTTGAGCCTCAGCACTACTTCCAGTTTTTTTCTATGCATATGGTACCTTGGAATTGGACCAAGGTCTTCGTGCATGCTAGGCTAGCACTCTACCACTAGGAAAACTCCTGACCCCCAGTAATTATTTTTTGCCAGTCCTGGGCTTGAGCTCAGGGCCTGAGCACTGTCCTTGGCCTTTCTCAAGGCTAGAGCTCTACCACTTGAGCCTCAGCACCGCTTCTGGCTTTTTTTCTATGTACATGGTACTGAGGAATTGAACCCAGGTGTTCATGCATGATACGCAAGCATTCGACCACTAGGCCAAACTCCCAGCCCAGGTTCTAGTATTTTTTTGCTGCTGTTTCCATAGTAAATACAGGACCACAATAATTAATTTTTACCTTACTTATAAGAAGTGGGCTAAATTAATTTTATGTTTGACTATACCATATGTCACTTTTCTGTAACACTGTATTGCCTGTGAGAAATATATATATATATATATATATAATATAGGTATATAAAATTTTGAGAAAGTATTTCCTCTTCATTGTGACTATTTTTATTATAGTGGACTCTGCCGTAGAATTTGCACACCACGGCGTGTTCTCTCACCAGGGCCAGATCTGTGTAGCTGCTTCTAGACTTTTTGTGGAAGAAACCATTTATGACGAGTTTGTGAGAAGGAGTGTTGAACGAACTAAGAAATGTGTTCTTGGTAATCCTCTGAATCCAGGAATAACTCAAGGTCCACAGGTGAGTTTTGAAAACTCACAAGAGGAATGGCATTTCAAGAGACAAGAACAAGACAAATCTATTTTAGTGGCCAATTGTGATTATATTTGGTAGCTTTTCAAATCAATGTCAAGGACCTTGCTTCCATTATAAACTGATATCACTTTCCCCAAAAGAATTTTAGTATATTTTCTGCTATAATTGTCTCTTTCTAAAAACCTACATGTTTATATAAATATGAAGTCCTATCTCTTTACCGACAAATAAGATACATATATATATTCATACATACATATATACAATAAGAAGAGAAAACTCCAAGATTCTTCACATTGAAGTTTTACTAGCCAATGTTTTCTCCCAACGGAGAATATATATATATATATATATATATATATATATATATATATATATTTAAACCTCAGTTTATAAAACTGGGCTGAAATGAATCCCTTCTAAGAGAAAGAGTCAGAATCATATTTTAAAATCCTGGTTTATACAATTGTAAAATAAATAATTCATTGATCTAACTTTTTAATGTAAGATTTTTAATCTCTGAAAGTGAATTTACTTGTATGACAGTTAGTTCTGACTAAGTAAGATAAGTAGGTTTTTTAGAACCTTGAGAAACAAAAGACTAAAACTTCTTCAGGACTTACACACCCTACAGTTATCCATCTGTTGTTGTAAGAAAGCACTTATGGAAAAAGATACTGGTTGAAGTGTTAGCCTAGTGCTTAATCTACTGTGATTTTGTAATAGTATTTTAAAATATGGCTACAGGCTCTTTGTCATAAATGTCACAAGAGAGTCATTATTAGGAGAAAATCATGGCCTAACATATTTGTAATTTTAAATATTTTTTCTTATTTTAGAGATAACACATTCAGAGTATTTAAATGTTAGAGCAACTACAATAGAGTTGTGTATTATTATTTATATCATATATATTCATATGTATAATTTCCCTCCATTTTTGAGCGATTTTCCTGTTTGACTTTATAGATTCAAATATGTACTTAAAAACTTTAAAACAGTGTTTTAATTTAAAAAGGCATTGAGTCTACATAAAATGTCTGACTTCAGCAAAGTAGTATTTTCTCAGGGTTTTGAGTGATAGATTTTTAAATTACTGGCCATTTTTAAAAGTTTGACTTCTCTCATTCTGTTTCCTCTTCGATGAGTGTGCATAGTGGTATAAATCTTGGGATTTTGGAATCATGGTAAATGATAAATGATGCTAAATAAATAGATATAGACATGAGTGATTTGTATACCTATTCTCTTTAAACTAGAGAGTTGTCTGTCTTTTTTTAAAAAAATTCTTTTCAACCCATCAAATATAAGGAATCAAAGAAAATACACAGTAAAACTTATAAAAATATACAGTTTGTTTTGGATACTACTACTGACTCACTAGAAATTCTAGCTACTCAGGAGATTGGGACCTAAAATTGATGGTTTGAAGCCAACCCCAGCAAGAAAAACAGTGAGACTCTTGTTGCCAATTGACGACCAAAAAGGCAGAAGTGGAAGTGTAGTTGAAGTGGTAGGCTGCCACTCTTGAGCAAATAAGGTAAGAGATGGCAGTCAGGCCCTGACTTCATCCCATCAGTGCAAGCTTCAGTACTGATACACCAGTACAAAAAGGATGACAAGAAGAAAGGAACAGAAAAAGGGAGGGCAGGATAGAAAGAGGGAAGGAGGAAAGAAAAGAAGGGAAGGAGGAAAGGAAGGAAAAGAAAAACGTACAAATTGACTATCTGAACTATGCAATCAGCTCTTAGATTTTATACTGTAGTACACAAGCTGATGACTTGTATAGTGGTAAGATCTAGTGGTTAAAGTGCTTGCCTAGCATGCACAAAGACCCGGGTTCGATTCCTTGGTACCACATATATAGAAAAAAAAAGCCGGAAGTGGTGCTGAGGCTCAAGTGGTAGAGCTCTAGCCTTGAGAACGTCCAAGGACAGTGCTCAAGCCCTGAGCCCAAGCCCAGGACTGACCAAAAAAAAAAAAAAAAAAAAACCATAAAAAAATAGCCAAATTCTTTAGCCTAAGTGAAAACGCCTAAAAACCCCATGTGATTATGGTGAAATGAAATTTACCAACTAAACCAAATATGCCCTTAAAAAGAGAAAAAAATTTCTGTCCAAAATGGAGGTATGCCTCCATTTTTCCTAGAGATTTATCAGACCTAGGGAGAAGACTGAAAAGTCCATACTTTTTTCAGTCATTCTACAGACTTCCCCACCATTTTTCCCAATCCTGGGGCCTTAAATGAGGGCCTGAACACTGTCCTTAGGCTTTCTCAAGGCTAATGCTCTGCCACTGGAGCCACAGAACCACTTCTGTTTTTTTGTTTTTTCTATATATGTGGAACCTAGGAATTGAACCTGGACTCCATGCATGCTAAGCACTAGGCCAAACTCCCCGGACCCAACAAATTTTTTTCAGTTTCCTTCTGATACACATGCAGGATTTATGCAGGATTTGGATTCTTATCAGTCTATATACTGGTCACAGGCAGGAAAACCCTATGACTTGAAATAGATAATGTCATGATTTTAAATTCATAGTCTGATTAACAACTTCTAATAGAAGCTTTATGTGGAGTTATGTAACCAAACCTCTTTTTCAGTCAAATAAGTAAGATCATGACTAAACCTTACTATCAAATTGAGCTAAAACCATCCGTGACACATATGTGATCCTAGTGCCAACACGTGTTTCCTATAATCTTATATCCTAAATGTAAATATTCTCCATGTTTTTTTCCTAAAAATTCATGAGAAATAAATGCACCCAAGAATGAATAGGAACTGCTCTGAATTCTATGGGGATTCAACATTAGAATGATTAACAAGTATCCTACGTTTTCAAGGTCCAACCATTGAAGTTTAACTTTATACATATGATAATCTTTCAAATAGGTGGACAAGGAGCAGCATAATAAAATCCTTGATCTTATTGAGAGTGGGAAGAAAGAAGGAGCCAAACTGGAATGCGGAGGAGGACGCTGGGGGAATAAAGGATATTTTGTCCAACCCACAGTTTTCTCTAATGTTACAGATGAGATGCGCATTGCCAAAGAGGAGGTAAATTGTCTGTTGTTTCTTTCTGCTCTGTCCCTTCGGTTACTCTTTCTCTCTTGTTGCTATATACTTCTCTCCTGCTTTCTTTCTCTCTTCCTCCCCTTCTCTCTGAAAATATTCTCATGTCTTTGATAACTTTCTCAGTAAATACTCTTAAAGTAAGATCCATAAAGGCTTATTTATGGTTAATGCCACATGTAATAAGGAACAAAAATTTCTAGTCAAACCCTGAGCAAGATGACCAACAGTCACTGAGTGTTGTTCAGAGCTTGAAACTAACTGGTACAATAGCAATCCTGTTACATATGTAATAACCAAATACACACAGAGGACATTATCTTACATGAAATAGGTGGGGCATAGGAAAACATATACTAAGTGATCTATCTCAGTTATGGGTAGCATATGGTCAAGCCAGCTTCACCAAACCAGAGAGGAGAATGGTGGCTACCAGGGTGTTTGTGAGAGAAGTGATGGGGGAAGTAGTGAGATGGTGACTAAAAGACACATATTTGCATTAGGCACAGGAATATGATCAGATACATACTGTACAGTATGATGACTATAATTAACAACAATTTGTCATATTCTGAACATTGCGAGGAAAGATTTTAAGTATTCTTACCACAAGTAAATGAATAAGCAAATGCTTGAGTTCTATTTTCTGAGAGATAAGAGCCCATGTTTTCCTTTCTCATTTTTTCTACATGTGAGCCATTCATCCCCACCTTCTGCATGTTCTCAACAGTATACTTTATACTTATATGTGTATAAATTATAAATACATGATGTATATGTCTATATAGTTATTAGTTGACAAATATTTAATAGAATTCACAATATTATGAAGTCTAATTAGCTAAAAACATACCGGAAGCCACGTACATATGAAAGTAGAAGATTTAAATATACAAATAACATATCTACTAGTATATATGATGTATCATTATATTGTTTAGCACATTGTCTATTTTGGTTAAATAGTAGATGAGATTAAATAAGTTGATAACAAAGGTTTTCTAGAGATATAATATATAATAAGGTTACATTTAGAAGAGATAAGTAATTTATCTTGTAGACTCTGAGGACTTTGAAACAGGTAGAGTTTGATAAAGATAAGCTGGCTTTGTATTATGAATGTGCTCTGTCATCCACTAAGATAAAGATAGCAGTAGCTCAAAGATATGAAATCATAATCCTTCCCTTAAGTAAAGTTGTACTTTGTACTTTATGTTCATAATATGAAAGAGAGCTTATGTTTATTTATTTATTTGTTTTGTGTATGTGTGTGTGATTTCTTTTTCCTTGCTTTCTTTTGGCTCTTTGGTTTGTTTTTGTTGTTACTTATGATTTGCTTGTTTGTTTTACAAACCTGGTGGTTTTTACTGAGAACATCTCATTTACAAAGAATGAAATCTATCACCTTAGCCATTTCACAAGGTTTTCATTGAGTTATTTCTTGGAAAGGGTCTTGTGTTTTTGCCTAAAGACAGTTTTGGACCAGTTCCTTCTATCTTGTCTAGATAGCTGTACTTACACATGCATCAAACTTGATTGAGCTGAGTCCTCAACTGTCTTCCTTCCTGATAACGGAGATTTCAGACAAGTGTCACAACACCCAGCTCTGAAGTTATCTTCTCTATGCCTTACATGTTGTCAAACCAAGGAATAAGGCATAATCAAGTTTCTGTAAAGAAGAAATAAACAAATAGAAACCAGGTTGTGTGGCTAATGCATGGAATCCTATCTTCTCAGAAGGCAGAAATTGGGAGAGTTGCTGGGCACAGTGACTAACGCCTGTAATCCTAGCTACTCAGGAGGCTGAGATCTGAGGATCTAGGTTTCAAGCCAGACTGGACACAAAAGGACCTGAGACTCTTATCTCCAATTAACCTGTAGAAAACGGAAAGTGGGGCTTGGCTACGGGTGGTAGCCTTGAGCTGAAGAACTCAGGGACAGTGCCCAGTCCAAGTTCAAGCCCCGTGACCCACAAAAAAAAGGAAGGAAGGAAGGAAGGAAAAAAGGAAGGAAGGAAGGAAGGAAGAAAAAGCAAGAGAGAGAAAGAAAGAAAGAAAGAAAGAAAGAAAGAAAGAAAGAGAAGAGAAGAAAAGAGAAAAAGAGAGAGAGAGAGACAGAAAGGAAGAAAAAAATTGAGATAATCACTTTCTGAGTCAGCCAAAAGAAAAAAACGAATTGAAATCGTCATTTCCACAGAAATAGTTTGACACAAATTCTACACAGAGAAGGGTAGGAGAACCTATCTATGCCTTCATTTGAAATGCTGAGTTTAAATCTGCTTTTATTTATTGTTTTCATTTTTCCTGATATAGATATTTGGACCAGTGCAACAGATCATGAAGTTCAAAACTGTAGATGAAGTGATCAAGAGAGCAAACAATACTAGCTATGGCTTAGCCGCAGGGATCTTTACCAAAGACCTTGATAAAGCTCTAACCATCTCCTCTGCTCTGCAAGCGGGAGTAGTGTGGTAAGTCAAAGTGTAAAAATGTATACTCCTGTCCCTACTCCCAAACTAGTTATATGCTTCATTTTCAGCATAGTGTCTAGTGAGTATCACTTCCACATTTGTCCATCCTTCATCCCACCACTTGTTTGCTACCTTTACCCTCCTCCAAACAGATAAACACGCATACAAGACAGGAAGTAGAGAAATCGAAAACAGCAACGAAGAAGAAAAAATGAAAAGCAAAAATATAAAGCAAAATAACAAAAAAACTCTTCATTTCTTGGGATTCATATCAATAAACATCATCCTATATGGTTATATGCACAAAGCTACTGAGCATCCATGCTCCTCTTCTAAGAATATCCTCCTTCACTTTCACTGTGTGAACACTTAGTGTCTTGTAGCTATCAGGTCAAAGTTAATTTTTTGTCTTTTACCATCCAGTGTGTTTACTTGTAGATTTATAGATACTTTCTAGTTACAACAGATGAAGAAAATGATGCAATCTATAGTCCTTTGGGTCTAGTTTACTTCACTTAACATACTTTTTTGCAAGTCTTTCCACTAATGAAAGGTGCAATATCATTCTTTCTGATGGAAGTATAGAATTCCATTGTGTATATACCGCATTTTCTTGATCCATTTGTTCACTAAAGGACATCTATGTCGAGTTCTTATCTATGGTAAATAATGCTGCAATGAGTATGGTTGTGCTGGTAGGTTAAATGTGGCCTTATTTGTGTTCTCTTGGATAAATGCTCAGGAATAGAATTATTGAGTCAAAGGGAATCTCTATATAATCACCTCACTACAGCTTTCCAGAGTTGTTGAACGAATTTACATTTCCACCAGCAGTATATTCATGTTCCCTTTTGGCCACATCCAACTAGCATCTGTAATATTAGTTTTCTTGATAATGGCCACTCTAACAGGGGTAAGGTGGACTTTCAATGTAGTTTTGATTTGTATTTAAAAACCAGAAGTGGTGCCTTGGCTCAAGTGTTAGAGGACTAGCCTTGAACAAAAAGAATGACAGGTTGGCTGGGAGTTTGGCCTAGTTGTAGAGTGCTTTCCTAGCATGCACAATGATCCAGGCACAATTCCTTGATACCACATACATAGAAAAAACTGGAAGTGGTGCTGTGGCTCAAGTGATAGAGCTGTCACCTTGAGAAAGCCCAAGGACTGCTCAGGCTCTGAGTTCAAGGCCCATGACTGGCCAAACACACACACATACGCACACACACACACTCACACACACTCTCTCTCTCTCTCTCTCTCTCTCACACACACACACACACACACACACACACACACACAAAGTAACTAAGGGATAGTGCCCCTCTCCTGAGTTTGAGTTTAAGACCCTGACACAGCCAAAAAATAAGAAAAGAAATGGAAAGGAAAGGAAAGTCCTTTATCTAGATGGATTTATCTGCCAACATAGAATACTAGGATATTTGAAGGTAAACAAATTATTCATGGAATGCACACCTATCTTCTTACCAGACCCTTTGTCTTAATCCCGTTTCAAAAATTTGAATTTATTCCTATTTTGCAATTCAATTTTTGTATAAATATCTTCAAGACTTTAGGATATCTGATAAATTGATAAGCAGTCTAGTTCCTGTTAACACCTGTGTATTAGCAGGTTACTGAGCCAGGTAATAAAAACAAAATTGAGTATCATTTGGATTATAATTACAACAAAAGTTGATTTTAGCCTACTAAGTATATAAACATTAAGAAAATTATGAAGCTTATGGATTATTGGTGGTAAAGAACACAATACAATAAATTCCATTCTCCAATAAATGCCTATCCGTCCCTTCATATCATATTTGTCATTTACCGTCTATTTACATATGTGGTTGTATGATTGTATTCATTTCTGAGAAATATATGGATATACATACTGTCTGTACTATATTTCATGATGTTTCTTATATTTTGTTATACTTAAATTCATGTAAATGTAATTCCTATAAAATTTTATCAATTTCTAGTATTCACAGTTTAGAAGTTATTTCATATGTACAGTATTGCCTATACATTATAGAAAAAAATTACTTTTTTGTTTTCTTTTAGGGTAAATTGCTATCTTATGCTACCTGCCCAGTGCCCCTTTGGTGGGTTCAAGATGTCTGGAAATGGACGAGAATTGTAAGAATAACATTTTATGAAGATAAATACTAATTTTGATGAAAATAGTTGTAACTCTCAGGGAATTAATCCATGTTTGTCTCTTTAAATAAGTGTGATTCTATTCTTTCCTGTAACTTTATAAATAGCTTATTACAGGTTGTTTATCCCTTGATGGGTGGAAAGGCAACAGCAGAATGGAAAGGTAATTTATTATTAAGGTCCTGTGGTTGATAGGGACCATATGTACTTTATGTTACTGGTGGTCAATAGACTATTTTCTAAATTTATTGTTAAATAACTGATGTAACCCATCTGGGAAATACTTCCAGAATGGAGGTGAATCTTTAAAAGGAGTATGTAAATAGAAGAATGATCTAGTTCCTTAAATACACCCCTTAAATAACACAATTTTCTCCCTTATCCCCAAAACTATTTAGTATTCAGATGAATGATTTTAATGCATTAAAGATTACTTATATAGACTCTAAAATTTAAATTACCTGAATGAGTTATTTAGGATATTAAAAATCAATAGAAGGCTGGTAGTTTGGCCTAGTGGTAGAGTGCTTGCCTAGCATGCATGAAGACCTGTTTTTGATTTATCGGTACCACATACATAGAAAAAGCCAGAAATGGTGCTGTGGATCAAGTGGTAGAGTGCTAGCCTTGAGAAAGCCAAAGGACAGTGCCCAGGCCCTGAGTTCAAGGCCCAGGGCTGGCAAAAAAATAGAATACAATTTTAAAAAATCAATACAAACCCAGAGGAAAATTTGATTCAGGAAATCTGATTTTATGGTTGTGACTAGATTGAGAATATTGGTACATAAATGTTTTTATAAGCTTTCAGTTGCTTTTGAAATCAAGATACATAGACATCTTAAAATATACCCACATATGTACACACAAAAATCACTGACATTGTATTTAATGTGCATGTACCTTTCTGCTCTTAGAATTTTTACTACATAAACGAAGGGGTAGTCAGATATGAAATCAAACAAAGGAATGCTTACCATTTGATAATAGCAAGTAAAATAAACCTTAGTTTTGAGTCAGAGATATGACAAAATATTCTATCCATTTCTCAATACTTATTAACTGTGTACTTGCTATGAATAAAGCTCTAGGAATCTCAGAAGCCTGAGACTATGCTTTATCGTCTGTATCACTTTGTTGACAGAAAGACTAGGTTAAAAAAAAAGACAGAGTGGAACATGGATATACAACACACAGAATGAAATAAGTCATAATGGACTAGTTAACCTAATAAACTTTGGGAAGCAGTTAAAGTCTAAACTGTTGAAAGGTCAGAAAATCTGGCTCTGGTAAACAGAGCATTCATACAACATGTTTCTAACAATAATAATGTGCATCTCTTAAAGATGGATAAGACTTACGCGAGGAAAAAAAAAAGGGAATCAATTTTTGAGATTCTTTCCAGCTAAAATTTCTATGGTTTGAACTCCAGTAACAATGCAGTGCATGAAATATTAGTGGTTGCTGCATACTGATAGGTCATGCTTGTAAATCCTAGCTACTCAGGAGGCTGAGATCTGAGGATCACAATCAGAACTAGCCAGGGCAGAAAAATCCATGAGACTCTTTATCTTCAATAAAATATAGAATGGCACTGTGGCTCAACAAAAATTGGCTTGGATCTGCTTAGAGAAATAATGAAAAGCTATGGATATCTTCTGTTGAAAATTCAGCTGGTAAGCAGTGTACATACACGCAACAGAAGACATATAGACACGAAACTGTATTTCAATCTTGACTCTAACACTGGGAAACCACATGGCCTAGTTTCTGTTGTCTGACTCTTGAGCCTCTGTTTCTTTAGATTTCAAATGGAGATTGCATGCCACTTTAATTTTAAGATGCTCAGTTTCTACTCTTACGACTACTCAAGTGAAGACATTTTTTTCTTTCCTTTCTTCATTGCTACTCTTTGTATTTTCTATTACTGCAGGATTCCCAGACAGAACTAATTACTTTCTACAAAACGTTATTACAAAGGTTAGATTACTTTAAGGGGCAGTTCATGCATTGCTGGCCCAGGTATGTAACAAATTTGCATGGAAATAAAGGCAAAATATTAAAGGGATAAACAATTAGATAAAATATATCCATTTTGTGATAAATAAATTTGTCAGACTTTAACATAAGTCATAAGGAAATGAAATAGGAAGACTAAAGGCCAAAATCTCCCATCCATACTTTCCTTAAACTTCACAATTTTGGTCTAAATAATTTTATTCAATAACATATAAGAAAAAGATTAAATTATAGTTTTTACTTCAGAAATTCCAGCTGAGATTGCTACTATAAGTTTTCCTAGTAAAACTGGAGAAATAAACCAGTCATTTACTGTATGATATTTAAACAGTACTTAACTGATAACCTCAAAGCCCCTAGAGTTAAATTATAATATAAATCAAAGGTATAAAAACAGAATTCACCAGTTGAGAAGAGAGTCCTGAAGAAGCCAAAACTAATGCCATGTAGATCCTAGAGTGTTTAATGGTAATATGGAAGGCCTAGTCTGATTTTTGAATCTTTAACCATGTATTGCTACTGAGCTGAATGACAGAAAACACTCCCTGGTACAATCCTGATATTTTCATGAAGATTAACTTGAGCTTGGCCAGGGGGACATTTCAAATTTTATGACCCTCAATCCTTTCCAGTATTTCCCTTCTTCCCTTTCTTCTTTCCTTGCTCCTTCCTTCCTTCCCTCCTTCCTGTGCAGGAACTGATGCTTGAATTAGGACCTACATGCTATCCTATAGCTTTTACTCAATCACTTGAGCCACCACTCCACTTTCACCTTTTTGGTGTTTAATTCAAAATGAGTCTCATAGACTTTCCTGCCTGGCTTCAAATCATGATCCTAGATCTCAGACTCCTGAGTGACTAGGAATATACATGTCTGAACCACCAACACCCAGCTAGCTATCACTTTCCCTTGCTTCCTTCAACAAAGGTAGTGCAAGGCAATATTGTGCATGACTGGGTTTAGAGCAAGAAATCAAATGAACAATTTTGTGTGACTATATTTGACAATTCAGTTCAGGAAATATTTCCATTTTCTTCTTTCTTCATTAGTACAAAGCGCATTTCTAGGCACAGAGGTGAAAAGAGAGATAAGTTGGAAAGTAGAATCCTATTAGAAATGCAGTCTCACTCCAGAACTACTGAATCCAAATCAGCCTTTGCATAAAGCCCCAGGTGACTTTTAGAGCACAAAACTATTAACTCTTAGGCTCAGTAAGAAAGCAAAATGGCAGCACGTGTTCTTGTGATCCAACACAGATAAAATGTGTGTACAGTAATCCTACTGAAAAGCACCTAGTGGCAGCATGAATGTGATAAGTTTCATTTATAATCCTCCCAAAAGTCTCCAATATTCTTAGAACTCAAACTACAATGGAAATTCTATTATTGGAAAATCAAGGGTGAATTTATGTACCTTTAGAAATAAAATATTACCTTTTAAAGGACTTCAGACAGCTGAGTCTAAACCCTTTAATTATTTTGAATAACATGTTCATTGAAGCTTTTACAAAGGTATTTTCTAAAGCTTAATTATCCAAGAAAATAATAGGTGTAAGGAGATTAGGTTCCTGGGGACAGGGTTGGGGGGTGAATTTTCTTCAACATACCTGCCTACAGCACGAGAGAAAAGAGGGGGAGAAAGGATCAAGATCTTATTCTTCTGCAAACCTACAAGTGTGCTGCTTTTATGATTTTTAAGAATGATTGTATGTAAATGTCATTTCATCTTCTTATCTAAATAATATAGGAGATAGCTGAACTCAATCCTTCTAGTTATCGCTTCAACAAAGTCTAAATCACACTTTCTAAAACTGGTCAGAAGAATAAATCTGATGAGAAGATACAGTACACAGCAGCTTGGCATGTTACTTTTGGTACTTGATATAGCCTTAGAGATATATGAGAAAGTGATTGAGAAAAAAGAGGTCATTTAAAGTGGGAATAAAACACGTGCAAAACTATGATAGGTAGAAGTTAGACTAATCTTTATTTCTCACTTTTTTAATACGTGTAAGAAATCTAAAAAGAAAGAAAAGCCTATGGATAAGCATTAAGGTTTATTTTATTTTTTGCTGTGAATCAAATGATATTCTTCAAACTATGGTTGCAAAAGATGAGAGAAATTTTGGGACAAGAAAGTGACATTGTTTCTTCCCCTTTACAATATTTGCTGTTGGAAATGGTAAATATAAGCTTCACTTTAGCTTGCAGTTTTTTTGTGTGTGTTACTGCTGAGTGATTACATAACCCAATTGCCCTTATATTACCTCTTGCTTGTTTATATGAACCTAATCCAAGAATGATGCAATCTTTGTTGAATTGAATTGTCTTCAGAGTAGTTAGAACTTTAGTAGACAAGTAACATTAAAAGTGGATAGATTCTGGAAAGCCAACTGAAAGTATGCAATTATTTAGGAGGAAAGATGTTTTAAAGAAATTTCCTATACAAATAGGTTCATTTTTCTCAGAAGAACTTCTGATCAGCTAGCTCTTGTGTGAAATTTTCTGCACATAGAACGTATCTTCCATTGCCTGTAGTCCAATAAGCAAAAAAGAGACTTGTGTAGTATTGAGGACTAGCTCTTTCTCCACAGTGGTGTTTAAAGATATTTTTCCTTCTCTTTAGGGGAGAATATGGTCTACGTGAATACACTGAGGTCAAGACAGTTGCCATAAAAATCTCTGAGAAGAATTCCTAAGAGAACTACTACAAAAGTAAAGACACTTCTTCAATGTCTAAGCATATTCTAGAGTTACTAATACAGTTAGATTTAAGTATAAACTCATTTGTTTTTGATTTAAAAAAAAAAACATAGCTAATCACTAGTGCTAATACTGTGGGGCACGTCACATCAGGGAAACGGAACGGAGTCCTACCTCGTGTCCTAGTTTTCATTTCATGGTTTTAGGACCCAACCTGCCTGTCACCTGGTTGGAAGGCTTGGCTGTGGTTTGTGTTGTAAAGTAAGGCTACCTCTGGAATTGGCCTGGAACACTTCCGTCTGTTGGACAGCACTTGATTCCCCTTCTTTACCTACCTCCCCTTGCCCTGTCCACCTTTGTGCTGATTGGCTCCTGCATCCTATATTAACTAAATGTACTTCCTCAATAAACGAGTTCCTGCCTTGTCAGGTCTCTCTGACGCATCTGATTGTCCTCTGACGAGGAAGGGCTGAGGAGCCATCAGTTGGCCCTCTCCTTTCTAGGCTGGTCAGGGTCGGGGCTTATTCTCTCAATCCCTCCTGCAGGTCGTGAGGGGCCGAGGACTAAAAACTCAGGCAATTACTACACATGGGAACCATGTTGTGAATTCTGAAACCATGAAACCATGTAGTGTATTCCTTTTCATTTATGATCCTGATTCCTATCCTAAATAAAAAGGATGGATTTGAGTAAAAGATAGCTCATATGCATTCCACTATAGCTACATATCTAAAATAATCACTTTATAGGAAAGGATCTTTAGTTCTTTAGGTTTTGTATCCCATCCTGACTTCTTGATGTACTTAATGCACATTAATCACAACAGTAAGTTGCTCAAAATGTTTCCTAGAATGTCATGCCTGCTTGTCAAATGAAATACTTAGCTGTATCTGAATGCAAAGCATAATAAACATAATCCTGAATGATTTTTTTCTGTTTGATTTTTTTGACAAAAGTTTGAATTATGGTGTCTCTCAAAACATCATTTTATGAAGCATACAATTGCCCTGAAAATAAACATCCAATCTAGTACTCTTCACGTGCATAAAGAAATATTTTAATTTCCAGAGGAATCCTTGAAAATCAATAGTGCACATTTGGGATGAGTCCTTTGTAGACAGTGCCTTTCCATGTCACTATAGGCAGAAAGAGTATACAACACAAGCAAACACTAAGTGATCTGTTCAATGGAAGTGAATTCTTTTACTAAAGAACAAAGACGCAATCCCTACTATGCTTAATAGCAGGCATAAACAAAGTAAGGTTTCCATAAATCATAAGACTGAATGATCTGCCCAAAGAGTAATGATAAAGTCTAGTCTAGGGAATTTTGAATGGTTTAATAAAGATTATTATACCAGGTATTACCCTTAGTGTTGATATGATTTACAGCAACATAGCCCATCAGGATACATTTCTTTAAAACATCTGTATCATTCTATACAACATATTCCCTTCTTTAACAACATATTCTAGGTGTTGGAAAGACTAAAACCTGTTTAAGCTTTGTTAATTTGAGGCTAGGTTTTTTACTTAAATTTTTATTACAAAGGATTTGTCATTTAAAAATTGTTTATGAATGTAATTTGTCTTTATCAAAGTCACGCCTTTACCATTTTCATCCATCCCTCTCCTACTTGCTCCTTCTCTCTCTCTCTCTTCTTAATTTTGCAGGAAATAGATTGAAATGTTGGATTGAATTTTGTTTTAATATAAATTTTTCTACAATTCCCCTTAGTTGTGAGATTATCTTTCCCCTGGCCTCCTTTAACACACTTGACCATTAAGGAAACCTGAATGATGCTGAATGATGCTTTGATGGTGGTCACATATGAAGATCACATATATTGTTTGTAAACCTAAGTTTCGCAAGTTTCTGTCATAGCCTCAAAACAAAGACTGTTCATTCTGCTGTCTTCACCTGCATGAAGCAAGTGAGACCCAAGTAAAATCAAGTGAAGATTTATGTATTCTTATGACATAGTCTTAGTACAACAACTTAAAGTTTAAGCTAAGTAATTTTTAGGATAGCTTTAACTCCAAATTCAGAGCTTATATAAATTAATTTTAATCTTGTCATTTAATTAGACAAAGAACTTGCCTTTAAACAAAGGAGTTTATAAATACAATATATCTTGATCAGTGTCATCTCTTGCAACATTCTCACCCATCTTTCCCCTTCCACACCTTTCTTCACTTTTAATAATCTTGGATTCTTGGATGCCTTCTCTCCTTCCTCTCTATATTTACCTATACCTTGACCCCATCTCACCCCATTTGAGGAAATGTAAACGCCTGGAAAATTATGTTAAGTGAAATCATTCAGGACCAGAGAGACAAAGGCTGTCTGTTTTTCCTTATATATGGAAGTGAATACATAAGGTGTACACAAATGGATTAAGTGAAATACAGTTAATTCAAGAAAAATCTAAATTAGTAAAATTCCTTTGAAAGGCAAAATCAACATTCACAAAATAAACTTATTTATTTTTAATATTTTACAGTTATTAATGCCCTAGTGACTCTGATATTGTCTCACCGTAATGGCGACTGATAGATAGGGTGAGCAATGTAAGAATGTGTGAAATCCATTCACATCGTAGACATGAAATAATTTGTCCCAATTTTGAGATCCTCAAACTTATACAAATCTATTAAATCTCCAATTTGAAATATCTTGTAAGATTTAAGACATAATTGTCATCTGAAACTAGTAAATTTAAAGCATTCACCAGAACTGCAAGTCTTTAGATCTTTAGAAAGAAAGATATCCAAATACAGAGAAGGGCTGAGTTTTCCTAAAACCAAATAGCATCTATATTTCAAAAGATATTTAAACCCATGTGAAAATAAATTAATAAGTTGACTGTTACTATTGCAATAGAATTCCACCAGGACATCTTCTAATGTATAACAAAGAGTGCTGAACAGAAAACATGATGAAAACCAGAAGGAATGTTAAATATTTGAAAATTAAATCTTCATTGTATAAATAAGACATTATAGGATTATACAGAAAAAAATCTGTTTAATATTAGCTCATCCTGAATTCCTGGGCATTATTGTATTCATCCCATTATTTATATAAAAAACATACTGGCAATAGCCTTTAAAACTTGAAAATTTAGTGTATTTTTTTTGCCAGTCTTGTGGCTTGAACTCAGGGCCTGAGCACTGTCCTTGGGCTTTCTCTAGGGCAGAGCTCTACCAACTGAGCCACAGCACCACTTCCAGCTTTTTCTATGTATGTGGCACCAAGGAATGGAAACTGGGTTTTTGTGAATGCTAGTCAAGCACTCTAACACTCGACCAAATTCCTGGCCATAAAGAATTTCTTATTAGATGAAGTGTAAGAATTTTTTAGGAAGAATTCAGTTTTGTAGTCATGAGTATGATCTCACTATCCTCACTGCCCACATAGTCGAAAATGTTTTCATCTCAAAAAAATCAAACTAAGCAGAAACTTAAATGCAAAAACCACTCATTTTCCAATGCATATTCTTTTTTGTTTACTTTTTTCATATATTTTATTGTAATTAATAGAAGGGTTATATTATATTAGACAGAAAAAGGTGAATTACTTCACATACATTGATATCCTTTCCAATGTCTTGGTCCCCATTTCCCTCCCCCCACCCCCACCCCTCATCTGGTTTTCCCCCTTCTCTATCCAATTTCAAATAACCAAATATGCATTTATCCAATATATAAGATAACAAAGTGAGATACTGTAACAATATGAGATAACCAAGGGACAGCAAAAGAGATGAGACATAACATAGTACATTAGGGACAACAATCACTCATTATATGGTTTTTGTTTCTATATCCTAGAGGTCCTTTCATTTAGCGTCATACTATTTGGCCTTATATATCTAGGTTTTGCTCTATTGCAAATCTCTGCTAGGAGCGCCCAAGGTTTCTACTGATTATGACAAATGAGGGAAACCATTGAGCCTATGTTTCTTTGAGTCTGGCTTACTTCACTTAATATGATTTTTTCTAAGTCTTTCCATTTCCTTACAAATGGGACAATGTCATTTTTTTCTGACACCAGCATAGAATTCCATTGTGTATAAATACCACATCTTATTGATCCATTCATCAACTGAGGGACATCTGGGTTGGTTCCCTATCTTCGCTATGGTAAATAGTGCTGCAATGAACATTGTTGTGCTAGTGGATTTACTATGTCCTTGTTTCTGGACAATTAGGTAAATGCCAAGTAGTGGAATTGCTGGGTCATAGGGGAGCTCTATGTTTAGTCTTTTGAGGAACTGCCATATTGCTTTCCATAGTGGTTGAACGAGTTTGCACTCCCACCAACAGTGTAGTAGTGATCCTTCCTGGCCATCCAATGCATATTCTTAAATGTCTAATCTCATGATGTTTTTTAAAATTTTATTCCTCTTTCCTTTTCTCCTTCTTAAATAGCTTTTCTAAATGACATATTCTGCTGGGTTTATTGTTAACTATTCTAGGAGAAACAAAAGGGCTTAGAAATGATTTTTAAGATTCTTGCTGTCAACTCAAAACAGAATGAATTCAAAATGGAGATTAGGGCATTTCTTCACATGATTCAGGAAAGGGTAATGAATTTACCATATCGTTTCCTTGGGCAATGTGTGTGATTTTTGTGCATATTATAATTTTGTGCATATTTTTTTTGCCAGTCCTGGGCTTGAGCTCAGGGCCTGAGCACTGTCCTTGGACTTTCTCAAGGCTAGAGCTCTACCACTTGAGCCTTACCACCACTTCCGGCTTTTTGCTATGTATGTGGGGTACCGAGGAATCGAACCTGGGTCTTCGTGCATGCTAGGCAAGCACTCTACCACTAGGCAAAGCTCCCGGCCCCTATTTTGTGCATATTTTTAATTATTCCTTTTCCAATTTCATTTTCTGGCTTAGTTATTTGGACATTTTCCCTTATACCAGGTTGTCTATAGTCTCATCACATCTGAGAAGCACCTTGAAAACAATTATCTACAAAACCTTTAGCCACCTAGAAATTGTACTTTTCTGTCAAAGTACATTTGTGCTACAAACATCCTAACCTTTGGCATCAAACAGATGCTAAGTCCTGGTTTCAATAATCATTAGTGATATGAACTTAATTATTAAACCATTTCCACATAGTAATCAAACAACAGTCTGTGGTGGGTTTTGATTTTTTGAAATCAATAACTATTTAATTTACATCATTATTTCTCATGGAACTGAGCAATATTTTGAAATCTCTGCAATCACTGGCTTTGGGATTTGGCATACATTTCTCTATTTTTCTAAGTTTTACTTTATCTGTAAAAAAAGAATAAATAATGGTAACTTCTTTGGGGATTATTATTTGTAAAAGGTTTAGCAAAAGTCCTGAGTCATAACAAAGGCCTATTGAGTATAAATTATTTACTTAATATTTAGCTTAATAATCATCTCAAGAAATTGTGACATTGCTTTTAGATCTCTTTCCTTCATACTCCTTATTTTAGTCTCGCTTTGACATGGCAGGCTAATCACAGTTAAAATCCCATCATACTGTGAAGATTTTCCTATCCCTTTTATTCTTGGCTTTTTTTTCCATTATTCTTGTCAGATAAAGGTTAGAATTCATAATCAAAGAAAGACAAAGGGTGGAGGAAAATGTGAGCCAAAAAGCTGGCTTAGAGTTGAGGTTAGAAATGTAAATACATGTAAATACCAAAGTAGACTTTGCTCTAATTAAATGAACTTGTCTGCCTTTATCCAATTACTAGTCATAGGCATTAATCTTTAAGCTAATAGAGAGAGCAAACTAAGAGAATGACAAACAGAAGAAGCAGGTTTTCAAAAGCAATGCAGGAGCCCACAGTGTTTTTGGTCACTGGTTGATTGATTTGGAGACTCAGCCCACATGAATTCAATGGGAAGGATTAAGAGACTGGAAGGCACAGGGCTTAGTATTTGTGCCCACTGTGCAGTCATCCCACATTCATGTAACCACAAATGTCAGAGCAGGAAAAGAACTTAGTATTCTTCTAGCTCAGTAACTTCATTTTACAAAGGCATGCATGGAGAAATCGGTGCACTTGAAAGGTTACTAAATGATGAGGGGCAGAGTTTTGGTTAATACTCTTTATTTGTTTTCTGCTCCTTGGGCCTTTACTGCTGCCATTGCACCATGTGATGTTTACTTACCGCAGGCATTTATCTGAGTTTTGACTAAATGTGCAACATCTACTGGTATGTTTTATTTGCATGTGTTTTATTTACAATATCTTACTCTGTATCAAAAAAGTTAAAATCTTTTCCTATATATTTTACCTAATAAAAAGTATTTTAATTTTTCTAAGAAAGCTAAATGATAATTTAGTCAAGCTCTAACAATGCAAATTGGTTTCTATTATTTTCAAAACACTCTTGAAAATTCAGTAGCAAAAATTAAATGGATAATCTCAATATAAAAATGAGAATCCACTACATACCTGTAATTTTCAGTGGAGAGTTAAAACGTCATGGACTAAATTATGAGGACTGAAAAAACCCAAAACAATGGATTAATATTTTGTCATGTCCAAGAACACTTCTAGGTGACATTGAGAGTTTATGTGCTTCACAAATAAACAAAATGGCCTATTCACACATTTCTTTTGTTTTTGTAGAAGATGAGAAATACATGCAGAACTATGTAAATAAAAGACAGAAAGAACAGAGTATCATTACACTGAAAGAAAACAAAGCCACAATTGTTTGAAAGGCAATAAAATACTTCCTTCCAGAGATATTTTTTAATGGAAGGGGAAGTACTTGTCCAGTAAAATTTAAGCATGTTCAGATAAAGGAATAAGCATGTCATGGGAAAGAGAGATAAATAAAAAACAGAAAGGGCCAGGAGTTTAGCCTAGCGGTAGAGTGTTTGCCTGGCATGCACAAAGGCCTGGGTTTGATTCCTTGGTACCACCTACATAGAAAAAAAGCCAGAAATGGTGCTGTGTCTCAAGTGGAGAGCTGTAGCTTGAGAAAGCCTAAGGACAGTGCCCAGGTCCTGAGTTCAAGGCCCACGACTGGCAAAAGAAAAAAAGGCCCGGATTAGTAAGATGAAAGTTTTATTTTGCTAGAATAGACATCAACACTCATGTTTTGGAGAAAGAACTTTGAAAACTTGATTCTGAAATGAAATCACAGAAACTCATCAATGAGAAAAACAAGAACCTTAGAATAAATACTGAGTTTGTTGAAGTTTAATTTTTCTAAAAATTAAATAACTATAGATCCCCATGTAGTTATTAGGGAAAAAAATTAGAAAATGAGGCAGTCAGTGTGGCTTAAGTGGCAGGGCACTAGCAAGTACCAGGTCAGGAGTCAAATTTTAGACATTCCAGCAAGAGAAAGAGAGAAAGACAGACAGACAGACAGACAGACAAAGAGACAGAGAATAAATCTTTGTGCCCTCTTACCCAGTTTCTCCCAAAGGTAACATTTACAAACCTTTAGAAGTATTTCACAATGAAAACACTGATGTCATCATAGCCATGGTAGGATAGTTCTAGCCGAAAGTGGGTCCCACCTTTTCATACAGGGCCAATGGTCCCTTCCATCTCCCCTTTTGAATATCACTAGCAAAATACCATTTTGTTCTTCTGTATCTGGGTTCTTTTCTACCAGATGTAAAAGATACTCTGTTTCCATCCCCTTGTTTACATTTAACACCCATCTCTCATATAACTCTGATACACTTTACTGATCTCTACTGGCCTAAAGGTCAGTGTCCAATTTTCTTGATGGAAATGAGCTACTGTAGAAAAACAGCTATAGAACTCCTTTGTGTCTTCTAAACATCACATCCCATAAGGCTCATTGTGGGAATAACCTCTACCCTTAATCACGTACACAAGTGTGTGTATGTGATTGCAAGCAGGAGCCAGATTGCACCTGGCCCCAACCCACCTGAAGCAAGTGGGGCGTGTCTCAGGACACCATTGGCTGATGGTTGTCCCTATTTGATGACAGGCTGTATTTAGCCAGCATGTTGTGTCCAGAGTCCCCATCTCCGGGTCTGTGTTATTACTTGTGGGCTCCACCACCATCTTATCCCCGCCTGAGAGGGATGCTCACATATGGCGCCCAAAGTGGGGCACAACTAGGGAGAGTGGACCTCTTCAAGCAACTATGGGGAACACAAACTCTCAGTGAGAGGAGGTTCATGTTCCTAAAGGGATCTTGGAGAGTAAACAACTTCATCTCCCCATCGTGGCCACCATCCTGAGTTGCCTTCGGGGTTCAGCCACCGTTGGCTCTAGACTTGTTGGCCGAAGTGAGGCCTCCTTGGAATCCTCTCCCATGGTTCCTCCTGGAGACTCCTCCAGGGACCGGCTCCCAGCTGGCTCCGGGGTCTGGCTCAAGGGCCCAGGCGGCCTCGGACAGCAATCTGCACCAGGGGATCTAGACTCCGCCGTGGGCAGGCTCCCAGCAGGCTCCTGGGCCCAGCTCCAGGGCCTGAGTGGCCTAGAAGCTCCTCCCCGCAGTAAATATGCCCATGGGGCCACCCAACCACGGCTCCCAAGTCTTTAATCAATTCCTAACAATTTTCTTGTTATTGAGATAAAGGATTGCCTTTTTCCTATAAGCCATGGTCTTCCTTTACCGCTCCTCCCATCACAACTCCTTTCGGAAAAGATGCCCAGGTTAAAAGTAAAGGCCTCCAGAAGTAAGTAGAAGTCGGTCAAATGTCCATTTTCTCGAGATTGCACTGTGGCCTAAAGCAGTATGGTCAAGGGACGCCTTGACCTCTTTTAGGGTTCTTGTTGTTACAGGATACGTCTGAGCGGATGGGTGGGTTCGAATCCCACCAGCAAGACTTGTCTAAGGGTATTTTACCCAGCCCAATTTTCTTGTTAGGGTTCTTTTCGATACGGGATATGTCTAAGCGGACCTGTGGGTTCAAGTCCCATGGGCAAGACATGTCTAAGGGTATCTACCCAGCCCAATTTTCTTGTTTTGTTCTCCCTTTTGCTTGAGGATGGCCTCTGCCAACCAACTACCAGGGAATGGTTTAAGGCCAGGCATGCCATCAGAAGTTTGGGGGTTACTTAAAAGTCTCTGCTTCCCTGTCTTGTCCATGTTACATGTTTTTCCTTGTCCAGTTTTGTCTTTGCAATTGGTACCAGTCCTAAATATGGAAATTGTACGGCCGATTTTAATTTTATGCGCTTTTAAATGCTTGAGTGTGAATGTGTGCCAGCGAACATGTTCGAGATTATACTCGTGTACAAGTGAACAAGTTTATAATTGAAACTAACATACAAAAAATGGATAGTTGGTTAAATCTAGGTTTAAACTCCAAGCAATGCCAACTGCCTCAAGGGATTTTATATTGTTTTAAAGAGGAATTACTCTAAATCTAAATGGGTATTTGGTTAAATCTAGGTTTAAACTCCAAGCAATGCCAAATGCCTCAATGGATTTGTATTGTTTTAAAGAGGAATTACTCTAAATCTAAATGGGTAGTTGGTTAAATCTAGGTTTAAACTCCAAGCAATGCCAAATGCCTCAATGGATTTATATTGTTTTAAAGAGGAACTACTGTAATTCAAAATGCTAGTTGGTTAAATTTAGGTTTAAACTCCAAGCTAAGACAAATGCCTCAAGGGCTTTATATTGTTTTAAAAAGGAACTACTTTAAATCTACTATTGTAATGCATAGAGCTGTTTACATTGTAAACATTGTATTCTGTTTAGCAAAAAGGCATCATGGAACTTGGAATTTGATGAAACTTCTGCGACCTCTTGATCTGTATTTAGCCAGCACATTGTGGAATAAAGGAGATCTTGGTCCAGAGTCCTGAGCTCGGGGTGTGTGTTATTACTTGTGGGCTACACCACCATCTTACACCCGCCATGCGGGCGCCAAAGGGATGCTCACAGCTCATGATACCTCTGTTATATATCACCTATACCAGACTCAACTCTCCCTCTACCATTGAAAAACAATGATTTTTCCAGTGTGTAATAGTGATTCAGGCTAAGTAAAGTGGTGATAATAGCTATATAACATTCTGCAACTTTTAAACTACTGTCTACTGATTTGCAAAAGCAAAATATTATCTGGGTTTATATGCTACAAAAAACAAGGGAATGCCATTTATAAGCAAAACAAATAGTGAAGACAAAGGTGAAGGAAGGAAGTCCTCCAATTAAGAATTTTCTCATAGTAAGTCATAACTAAGAGAAATTGTCCAACTACAGCTTGGAGGAATAAGGAATGAGAGAATAATAACACTGTACACACAAGTACCAAATGAGTACAAAAAAAATGTACTTAACCACAGTGATAACGCTGAGGCTGTGCCTTTCAGATTGGATTTGGCACTTGTAGCTCATGCTTGTAATCCTAGCTATACTGGAACTAGGGTGTGAAGAAACCAGATCAAGCAGATAAAATATACATACTCTTTTCTCCAATTAAGTCAAATAATGAGTATATTTCCTTTTAAACAATGTCACCCCTGCCCTCATCCTCTTCAAATTTATTCCCTCCTAATTCTCCTCCCCCAAATTGAATAGTTCATTTCCAGCATAGTGCCTAGTGGGTTTCACTGCTGAATTCGTTTACCCTGAGTCTCATCATTTCTCTTCTTTCATATATTTTATTGTAATCAATAGTAGGGTTACATTATATTCACCAGATAGAAGGTGCATTGCTTCACAAACATTGATAACCTTTCTCATGTCTTGTTCCCCATTTCCCTCCCCCCCACCCCTGTCCCTCATCTTGTTCTCCACCCTTCCCTACTATGTTTCCCTTCTCCTCCCTCAGATCAGACATACACAGCAAAGAAACCAGACACACATCTTATAAATTTGTTCTGGGCTCAGTTCATTTTCCCAAAAGATAGACATTTTCATACAGTGGAGCTATCACAAAAAAAACAAAACAGAACAAACAAACAACAACAACAACAAAAAAAAAAAACAAGAGGAGAAGACAGAAACTGTGGAGATGGTGGCTACAGCAGAATAAAATCAAGAGTAGAAGTGGCCAAGATAAGGAGGAATGGCTGAATGAGGCAGAATGTGCCACAGAGTAGATTGCTAGAGCAGGAAGAAAATCAGAAGGCTGTAAAGAGCCAGAAGGGAAGCTGGGACCTAGTTACTGGAAGATTAACTTTGAAGAGCTTTCATACTCCCTGCCACTGTTGAGCCCTGAGCTCCAAGGGCCATAGTCACAGTATCCAGGGTCTGCACAAGAGCTTCTACACTAGAATGCACCATTTACTGCTGCCCACTGTTCTTGCTGCTGCCACCCACTGAGGATGACAGAAGCTATCAGGGTGCCCAGAAATACTTTGCCACTTACAGTTACCTACAGTTTCTATTTGGTAACTGGTAATACCAAGAATGCAGTTAGTATCTCACAGGAAAGTTTATGGATACCTCTCTAACTAGACAATTCTGAGTCTCTGAGATGTTCTTGGCACAGTTACTTCTGGATATCTTCAGCATCATAAAAGGAAACAGCAGCATTATATACTAAATGTAATAATAAAACATGATGTTTAATAATTGGCCATTTTTGTCAAGGAAGGAAGGATAGAATCTCAATGAAGGGGTATGAATCCAACTGCCAGAGAAAGAGACAAACAGAAGCAGACAAACTGACAGGAAGAATAGAATAATGGCTATACAGAACTCACAAGATATCAAGAAGTACATGGTCTCCCTTGCTGTCTACCCATTCTGTATGCACAAGTAAATGTTCAGGGCTTGAGAGTTCTTTGTGCATCCTTAGAGTTCCCTCTATATTCCGGGCAAAGCCAGTATGCAAAACAATTAGGATTCTTTAATTGCTCATGGAGGAGAACTGATAATGTCTGAAGACATTTTTTGGTGGTCACAGCTGTATAGGAAATGCTAATGGCATCAAATGTATCAAGACAAAGGAAGTTACAAACACTCAAATTTGTAGGACAGCCTCCAGCAACAGAGAATTACCTACTTCAGCAATGTAATAGCACCAAGATTGAGAAACCTTGCTTTAAAGAAAAGGTTGAGAAAGATAGCCTTTGCTAATCATATGCTTTTCTTATTAAAGAGTTAATTGGGTTTCTAGCAGAAAAATATTTCATGCTGTTACCTTACTCAGAAAATATAAATTTCCTTTTCAGCTAAAATGCGTCCTTCTTTCAAGATGCGGTCTAAAGTGAAGATTAACAATTGCCAAGACATTTTCTTCTCCAATTGTAAAATGTATATAAAAGGTATATTATATAAATAATATACTAGATGTAATATATGTTTTTCCTGAAATGACATAAGGAAATTATAATCCATTTTAACTATTCATATCACCTCTACTAAATTCATTATTTGACTTCATCGCACCATGTTACGTTTTCTTCTCTGTGTTCAGCACCAATGCAAATACCCAGGAGAGTGTAAATGGAGACTTCCCATTGTTTCCAAATAGAGCAATCACTCAGACCCAGGTAAAAAATATCACTAGGGTTTGGCATGATATTAATAACATAATTAGATATGAATCACTATTGTACTTACCACACAGAAAATCATCATAGCATGGGTGCCAGTGCCTCAGACCTATAATCCTAGCTACTTAGGAGGCTGAGATTAGAAGGATTGAAATTCACAGCGAGCCCACATAGAAAGGACTACAAGATTCCAGGCTCAAAAAAATCAGTAAGAAGTAGGCCTGAAGGCATAGTGGAACACCAGCTCTGCAAGTACAAGGTAAGTTCAAGCTCTACTACTGCAAAATAATAATTATTATTACCATAGCAACATGTAGAAACACATATAAAAGAATAATTTTTTGGTAAAATATATGCTAAATTGCAATTGTTTCTTGAAGTTTGAAACTAGACAGTGATTATAGCACTTATTTTTCTGCATGTGAACATCAAGGCATTAAGTTTTATGTACTTTGTTCATAAGAGAAAAAAGGCATGTAAACAGCTCAACGTTTTTGATTATCCAATTTTTAGAAATACTTCATTTTCTTTATGTAAACACCATCTGTCCACTATGTTGTTTGTTGAGCCCTGGCTTGCCCTAGATCTCACTTACTAAGTTCATTTATTTACCTGACCTCCAACATTTCACTTTACCTACCTATATATTATTTCAAAAAAATAGCATGGACAGAGCAGTTCAGCTCCCTTTCCTCTGTTGACTTTAGGCTTGTCTTCGTATTTTACCAAAGGCTATCTTAGCACATCAATTTAAATTTTTCATTAAATTTTGGAATAATATTAATCCAGGATTAAATATCAACACTCCAGTTTATGGAATTTTAGAAATTACAATGGCTTCAATTATTTTTCTCTTCTGGATCCTACTTTGGTAACATTTTGGTATCAGAAATGATCACAAACAACTTTGCTATGTTTTAAACCTCTATATAAATCTGGCCTTCCTTATCAAACCCTTCTTAGTGAATCATAATTAGAAAAATACACAAATGCTTTCACTGATTTTCCCAAATGTTTTTATGGTAGCAATATTATTATTATAATATTTTTCACTATAATCAATTATTTTACATGTCGATTTCTACTGAAACATCAATAAATATAAGAGGAAAAACGGTGTGAAGAATTCATGAATAGGTACCACAAAATAAGGTGTGTTTGTTTCTAATTTCCTCTAAGGAACGGTGCTTAGAGAACAGTGAATGCAGACTATATTAATCAGTTTTCCTCCACTGACAAAAAAAATAGTTAAAGCCACTATCTATAAGAGAGATTTAAGGGACCAGGAGTTTGGCATTGTGGTAAAGTGCCTGCCTAGCATGCACAAATACCTACATTCAACTCTTTGGAATTACATACATAGAAAAAGCCAAAAAGGGGGGCTGTTACTTAAGTGGTAGAGCTCTAGCCTTGAGAAAGCCCAAGGACGGTGCTCAGGTCCTGAGTTCAAGCTATGGCTGGCAAAAAAAAGAAGAAAAGAAAAACACAAAAAGAAAAGATGAAATTTGGGTGCCTGCTTCTTGAAGTTCTGGCCCAAAATTGACTAGCTCTATCACTCCAGGCCTCTGCAAGAGCAGCCTATCATAACAAAAGCAAACAGCCCTAGGAATGAGCCAGGAAACAGGAAGATATAGGTTCCCAAAATTTCCTTTAAGGTCATTTTTCTCAATAAGCTAGATATAACCTTCCTGCCTCCCAGGAACTTATCTGCCATAGATATTACTTCCATCACTTCCCAACTCTGGGAATGAAGACTTGAACGTATGAAACTTAGGAGAACACACTTAACATCTTAACTTGCACATGAACGGAGACTCTTCGGGTTTCTCTTGTTCCTTAAAGATGAATCCTGGTAAGGAAATTTGATTTTCATTAACCTACTCCCTGGGAATTTTATCAACTAGGAAAGATGACTTCACACTACATAAAGAGACATTTGCAGGAAGTGACTGCCCTTACTTTTTTGCTTGTTCTTGACCTACTGTTACCTATTGTTCAGACTAATTCAGACAACACATTTTGTCTCCACACCAATAAGCATTTATTCACCATGCATTTCTTCCACTTAGCTCTCACACAAAGTAGGACTGCCACATCCATTAATTTCAAGTCTTTCTATACCTCAGTTTGCTCTGTCATCTTCTATTACCCAACCCAGTGTTTATTTATTAGAGATGCAAAAATGAAATACCACAAACTAGGTGGCTACGTAACACAAATGTTTTGTCTCAATGTCTTGTGGAAGACAAGAGGTTGAGATCTGAGAACCACTGTGCAAAGTGCACAGTCTCTTATCTTAACTTTCAGAAAATCAGAAGTGTTTTTGTGGCAGAGCTCTAGTCCCAAGTTGAACAAAGTTCTACAGGCCCCAGGATCATCATCATCAACAACAACAACAACAAATATCCAATGTGAAAGTGTTGACAGGTTTGTATTCTTCCCCATTTGTCAGTGGCAATCTTCAGTTTTCCTTATCTCTGTCTTCATCTGTACATAGTCAAATTGAAACAGTGCTAATCCTGATTACCTCATCTTAATTAATTATGCTTATAGCAACCCTCATTCCAAATCCTGTCACATTTGGAAGAACTGAGGATTAGGACTTCAACATATGATTTTTGGGGAGAAGACATAATTGAACCCATAATGAATGGGTAAATGATTATAGTTCTGTAGTCACAGCAGAGGAGAAGGTCCAGCGAAAGCCACAAAGGATAGATACTCATGTCAGTTAACCCAGTGGTAAAAGACACTCTGAGAAAAAATACAATAAAGATGATATTTGAATTGAAGCTGACCATCATGTCAGGCAAATAGTCACCTTAAAGCTTATCTCACTGATACCACTTACCTAAAATCTAGAGTACAACAGTACATCAGCTTAGGCATTTGAAATTCAATTCTTTATTTCTAACCCCATATCCAAATGCCCAGCCTATTAGTTCCTCGTCTGCTGTCTTGCTTCTTACATCTCAGATTTTGAATGGAAAGCCTGGTTTATTTATCACAAAATTGTTTTCCGAATATAGCCATTATAACCAACATAACCATATAACCAATATAACCATTTTTTAAATCTCTACTGATACTATGAACAACTTTCTGCCTATGGTGCATAGATTTAGAATTTTAGACCTCACAATGGTCCAAAAATATGTTTCACTAGCAATGACCTAGGAATTTGAATCAGGAACATTTCCCAGACACTGTAGCAGGATGTTTTCTTACAATGGGGTCACTGTAGCAGTGAACTGTTGCTCCTCCTCAGCACGTGACCACAAGGGGACAGAATGTCTCCTCTACAGAACAGAGCTGCTAAGCTGTGATGTTTGCTAGGTTAGGCATATTCAGTGCCTATACTTTCAATGTACAGTGTGTTTATCAGAATGTCTACATTCAGGAAAAGCACATCTGCACCTTGATGAAGGTGACTTGCATTTCTGTGACAGTGACAAGGGTTCTCTAACTGAAATTCCTGTTCTACATGCTTCCCACTCAGTCCAGCATGAACTCAGAGACTAACGTGATCTCCTAGAAAAATGTAAACTTGATCATGTTGCTCTTTTGCTTAATGTATTATATTTTCCACTATATTTACATGTCCCCTCTTATCTAGTCTAAATGCTCAAACGGCCAGATGCAAATTTACCCCAAGTACAAGGGTACTAGATGTTCTCTTTTTCTGGATCATTCCTCTCTAAATGTTCACAGCCGGCATTCATTTCTTTCAAGTCTTTACTCAAATGTCAACATCTCAATAGAGCCTATTCTAATAGCCCTAACCAAATTATAACTTTGTTCCAGGTCCTTCTGATATCCTTTGCCAGAATAAAGATTTCTTCATGAGATTTATCACCTTCTACTATAATTAAAGGTTTGAATCTTCAATGTCCCTAAAAGTAAAAGGCCCTCATAATAAAGACTTAGTCACTGTCTGAGAAATTCTTTGGGAGATTGTGGAGCTTTGAGGAGATAGAGCCTAGTAGAAAGATGGCCAGTCACTGAAGGTGTATCCTGAAGGAGAAAATGGGAGAGGGTCATGGCCCTTTCTTCTCTCTTGGCATCCTAGTCACAATAAGGTGACCAGTTTTCTTCTACCACTTGCTCCCTCCAGGATTGTTTAATACAGGCCCAAAACATCAGGCCAAGTGACCATGTGTATAAGTATTTTCTCCTTTAAAACTGATTGGTTTGTTGTGTATTTTATCAAAGTGACAGAAATCTAACGCTATCTTTTCTAAGCTATGCACTTAGTAACTATTTCTGTGTAAGATAGAGAAAGGCAGTAAGTTTTTATAAGTTTGATTTAGTATTGTATTTCCAACATCTTAAAATGTACCTGCACATGTCAATATTATTTTTTAAAGAAAACAGAAAGGCACAAAGAAGGTGGAAGGCAGGGAAGGATGGAAAGAAGGGAATAAAGAGAAGGGGGGAGAAAGCAAGAGAGGAAAAAAGAAGAGAGAGGGAAAGAAGAAAGGAGGGAAGAGAAAAGGAAAGAAGGAAAAAAAGAAAGCAAGGAAGAAGAAAAGAAACAGAAAGAAGAGACAGACAAGAAAATAAGTAGGAAGTAATTATTTGGTTTGTCTTCGTGTGATTTTAGTAATCTTCAGTGATTTGCATAGTAGGGCCTATCAAAGTAACTTTCTACCCTTTGGATTTGGCAGTGATCTTCACACTCCTGCTGGAAGGAAAAACTAAATTTTGTGCTCATTTTCTTTTTAGTGTTCTCCCAAAATTTGGAACACAGTCTAACCTAAACAAAATCTATTCAAGGATCAACTTGTTTACTTGTATACCTGATCCTAATAGTCAAGAAAAACATCCATAATTCTCTTTGTCTTATGTATACATTCATGATCTAATAGGAAATATTACTGTATTGCATATGTGAAACAATAGCCTTCAGGCTTATATTCTATTCCTCTTCCCTACATTTTATTCTAAGTAATATATATATATATATATATATATATATATATATCTCACTTCAGAACATTTGGCAGTTTCATCTTTGAATCAAAAAGACAGTGGCAGTGGATAATACCCACCATAACATTTAATTGTACCCATCATGTGAAAACGTAACGTTGTCCCTGAGCTTTTAAGCTCAAAGCTAGCACTCTACCACTTGAGCCACGTGCCACTTTTGGATTTCTAGTGGTTAACCGTTGATAAGAATCTCACAGACTTTCGTGGTGGGGCTGGCTTTGAACCGCAGTCCTCAGATCTCAGCTCCCGGAGTAGCTAGGATTACAAGCATGAGCAACCAGAGCCTGACACAAAACCTTTTTCTGATACTCCAGTATTTTAAAACCTGGCCCAGAAACAAAACTAAAGGCTACTAATACCTCTTCTAGTCCGTGGTGTTGTAAGAACAAGGTTTCTGTGTCTTCTTTTGAAGAGAGCCTTAAATTCATCTTACTGTTCTGAAATGTGATAACAAGTATTTCCCCACATTGCTCTTTGCTTCCTTTGTTATGTTTCTTTTGTCTTTTTCCTGAAATTCTTAGGGACTATGATTGAAGAAACTGAATAAGTGAAAGGACAAGACCATTTAGTCCTTAATTATGGGGTTGTTGAAATGCAGTTGAAAACATCTTTGAAATGTATTTTACAAGGCCTCCCCTGGGCCATCGAGTAGACACAACAGGCATGGTGACAAAATGAGGTAACTCAGAACTTGCCCCCCATAAACATCACAATCCAGAATAATAGGGGAGAAGAAGAGAGTGAACTAGAAAACATAGAATAAAGTTGTACCCTTATACAACACACACTCAGCAACCAAATAAGTCATTGACTCTTTCCTGCAGGATTACTCAACTTTGGCACTGTTTACCTCTTGGGCTTTACAAGTCTTCCTTGTGTAGAGGGTGTGGAGTGGGGACACAGCCTGAACTGTGACTTACTTACAAGCCACTCTGAATTCCTTTCTACTGATAACATTCTGTACCCTGGGGATGGGAACCAAGGTCATGCCAAACTGAGATTCACTACTTTAGCAACATGGTTTGGCAAAAATAAGCAATGAAACAAAATCATGGGCCATCAAGAATGCTATATACATTTCATAAGGAATTATTTTCCCACCATCTAGTTTAGAAACTTGATCATGTTCCATTCTCATTATATTCTCCTGGTGTGTACCAACTGGAATGATGCCTATTTTATAGGCAAGGGCACTGAGGCACAAAGGCTGAATTGACAGGGTTGCACAATCATAATTAGGAATACTGCAATCTGAATCCTGGCTGTCATCTTAATCACAGCCCAGAGCTATGAGAAGTGATTTTTCAACTGTTGTTAGACTCACTCATTTTCTCTACATGACTACAGACAGAAGCAGGAGGTATGAAAAGAAAAGAATTTCTACTTTTACATAGAGTGTTGTCATTTTTGTGAATATTTTTATCTTTTCCATCCTGTACCTCATTATCCCAGTTTGTGTTGGAAGAGTTGGTTATATAAATCCTGCTCTTACATCAAGAAAAAAAACCACATAGGCTAATTTTGAAAAATGGGGTACATTTTTAATCTTCTCTTTGGAAGTGTAGTTACACTGTGGAGTTAAAAATAAATTCTGATTTTTAATAAGATATTATGGACTAAGGACAGATACATCCAGCTATTTCTAATGGAGGGTCTCCATAACAGAAAAAAGCAGATTTGAATACTGTCTCCTTTCTTTTCATTAAAAAAAATTCCAAAGGATTTTAATTTAGAAAAAAGTACTTTTAATTTACATTACAAATTTTATAATTCATTCAGATAATTTGAAATGGATTATTCCTGTGCAAACAGGATCTTTATAGAGTTCATTCACTTCAATAGGTTGGCTTGATAGAGTAGTTATTATTTTATATCCATTCTTTACTCCAACATTAGATTCTGCTTCTAGTCAGTCTTCAATGTCTGTGGTCTGGATTATTCCAAATCCAGGAAATACTTGCACATCAACACAGGAATCAGGATTGTTATTAAAACTCTAATAATTCACCACATTTCCCTGTGGATGATTCTTGGTGAAATCAGGAGTGAGAGTGAGGGTAAAGCCACGACCCAGATTCTCTGAATAGCTCATTGGCATTTATGATTAAACTGAGACACAGGAAAGGTTGGAAGGCTGTGAGGTCTATTAGAGTGAAGTATGCATCATTGTGCTTAGTTATGTCCCAGATGCTGCTGGTCAAGTGGTGTTTTGTAGTCCTGATAGCCTGATTTAAATAAAATATCCTGTGGAGGTATAACACTATTTTTAGATCTTTATGCTATTTAAGAGGTGAGAAAGAGATCCATATCTGCTAGTTAGTGGGGATTAATCTTCCCACAAGAAGCCAAAAGATCAACTCACTTAAAATGTAAGGTAAGTTGCTTTTATGCACTTGTAAATTACATTAGGCTTGAAAACATTGGGCAGATAATAAATGTACAATTTCTAGCTCCAGTAACTAACAGTTAATAATTATAAATAGTCTAAATGTAACCAAACCATTAATATTTCACAGCTTTCTACATCAATGAATTTCTACTAATTGTGATAAAACTTCCTCCATTTACCTTAACTTCACCTCTATTCCATATTAAAACATTAAACTATTTAAATAATTAGCCCTTTGCTTATGCATGGAGAAGAAAGAGATAAGTTCTTTCTGGTTTGACCCCTTGATGACATACGTAACTACCTGTTCCATTCTCAGACTGGCCAAGTCCTACTCATGATTTGGGGTCTGATTATAAATGTCACTTTGAAAACAGGTTTTTACTAAATCTTTTAATCAAATGTCAGTGTTACACATTGTCCTTAAGGTTATATTGTTGCCAGGTGCTACTTATACCTGTAATCCTAGCTAGTCGGGAGACTACAAGCTCAGGATTGATATTTAGAAGGAGCAAGTAAAAGTAGGCAAGAAAGGCTGTGAGACTCTTATTCCCAATTAACCAGCAAAGAGCCAGAAATGTAGCTGTGGCTCAGTGATAAAGTACCAATCTTAGTTGAAAATGCTAAGCAAGAGCATGAGGCCTTAAGTTCAAGCATCACTGCACACACATACATACACACACACACACACACACACACACACACACACACACAAATAGCTATATTGTTATATGTAGCACTTTATAATCATATTGGTATGAGCTTATTTGTTTAAAGTCTATTTTCTCATTTTATGTCATTTATTCCCTCTTATCTAGGCCTAGCACGAATGAATACTGAATGTAAGGACAGTAATAAGAGTAGCCATTCCTTGTTTAAGACAAGCAAAGAATTGACCCCTGATCCTGGTAAGCTCAGCAGGAATTTTATTACTCTTCCAGAAATGTCTATGATATCCTTGTTCCATATTTATAATAATGTCCTTTTTTCTTGAGCCAGCTGGAATGACTCTGCTACTTGTGCCAGAAATGTCCTAAGTCATAGCTAGAGAATGAAGACACATTGACTCAAAAATCAAAGCAAATATAAAAATAACATGGTAACATTCCAGCAAGAACAACCATTGGAAGGAATTAATGTTATAAGCGTTTATAAAAGTATAAAGAATATATATATATATTCTTCCCCAAGCTGACACAGAAACCATTAACCAAATTTGGGCTTGAAATTTAACCCTTTATTAAACTGGCCTCTGCCTCCACCTGGTGGTGATACAAGAACCTGTTGGAAGAACCAGATGCAAATAAAGATCAAAAGCCATTTAATTGTTTTTCATGTCCATAAAAACAACACTTACCAAAAACTTGAACTAGATGACACTCTGGGATGTGTTTTTGTCACTCGGATACGGTAAAAAATAGTTGGGCTGGGAACTGGTGGCTCACACTCATAATACTAACTACTCAGAAGGCTGAGATCTCGAGGATCATGGTTTGAAGCCAGCCTGGGCAGGAAAGTCTGTGAAACTCTTATCTCCAGTCACCAGAAAACCACAAGTTTCTGTGGATCAAGATGGCAGAGCCCTAGCCTTGAATAAAAGTGATCAGGGACAGCACCCAGGCCCTGCGTTCAAGCCCTCCAACCATGAGCGAGCGAGCGAGCGAGAGAGAGAGAGAGAGAGAGAGAGAGAGAGAGAGAGAGAGAGAGAGAGAGGGAGGGAGGGAGGGAGGGAGGGAGGGAGGGAGAGAGAGGAGGGGGGGTGGGAAGGGGGAGAGAGAGAGAGAAGGGGGAGAGAGAGAGAGAGAGAGGAGGGAGGGAGGGAGGGAGGGAGAGAGAAAGAGAGGTAGGGGAGGGGGAAGAGGGGAGGGGGAAGGAGGGCAGAAGAGAATTGTTTAGAACAAAAATTTTCTTCTTGCAGTTAGTCTCTATTTAGAAGTCCAAGGTTTTTAGGAAAATGTTTCATTTTCTTACAAACTAATTTCTGTCTGTTTGCTTTTTCAGTAGGAAAGACTGATCAGAATTTGAAAGATAGGCGAAGGGAGAAGAGATTTGCTTTCTGTTTTAGATTCTATTGACATTAAAAAAAAACTTAGCAGAAAGAGGTTCAGTCTACCTTTTGCCCCTAGTTTATGTTAGTCTGTTATATTTCAAACTATCATTTTATAGAGTATCATTTACAGAGTAGTATAATTTTATAAGTATATTAATCATTTAAATGTTCTTTTTGTTAATTGTTTATCACATACTCTGCCTGTTTCTATTAAATTATTTTATTTTCTTATTGGTATACAAACATGTTATATAACTGGGTATCAGTGGCTCATAACTCTAATCCTAGCTACTCAGAAAACTGAGATTTAAGAATCATGGCTCCAAATCAGTCCAGGAAGTGAATTTGGGGACATCCTTATTTTCATTTGGCCAACATAGAGCTGGAATCGGAGGAATGGCTTAAGTAGGAGAGTGGTACTATGAATGAAAAAGCTCAATAAGGAGTCTTGCCTTCAAGTCCCATCACCAGTATAGAAAAAAAAATGCAATCTGTACTTATTTGTATTAGTTTTTCTTCAGGAAACTTTTCATTGTTTAAAATCATGAACGTGTGTCTTTTTATGGTTTTTGGTTTTGTTTTGTTTTATTTTGTGCGTATTTGTTTGCCAGTTCTAGGGTTTGAACTCTAGGTGATGTCCGTGAGCTTCTTTTGTGGAAGGCTAGCATTCTATCACTTGAGACACAGTACTGTTTCTTTTTCTGGGTAGTTTATTGGAGATAAGATTCTCACAGACTTTCTGCCCAGGCTGGCTTTGAAGCACAGTTCCTCAGATCTAAGCCTTTTGAGTAGATAGGATTACAGGCATGAGCCATTGGCATCCAACCATATTTTCTTTATTCACTTATTTTTAAATTATCTTTCTCATGTTTTAGTCCATATAGAATGAAGTGAGGTGGAAAATTAAGGAGAAATATTTCCCTCTCTGCTTTGTAAAGTACTTATTGCCCTAGACCGATGCCTTTTATATGCTTGACTCCCTATGCTTTCTCACTGGAACATTTTGATCATGTCATAAATAATCCATATAGTCAATTTTCAAAGGATTCATTAATATACTTGGACAACTTGGAAGAATAGATGCTAAATCACAGTCCTGAAATTCAATCATCTCTAATCCTCTCAACAAAAGTGATGTAACACTAACAATGTTTCCCTAACCCCATCATTCATACACAACCAGCAGCTATTTGGTGGGGGGGGTAACAATAAAGTAAGTTCATAATAGTATAACAATTAAGGATTAGGTTCAAGAAAAAAAGTCTGTATTTTGGCTGAGTGGATCCATTTAAATTACAGGAACCAGTTTTAAGTTAGTACTGTATGCTCAAAAGAAGAAAGGGTATTAGCCATTAATCATGCTATCATCTGTGTCTCAAATTGCCTTTTGATGGGTGACAAAATCCCACCCATCTTGGTCAATAAAAATTAAATTGAAGAACTCTCAAAGTGGGATGGCATCTATCAAGATGCATTGAGCTCATAAATTGAAGTTCAGAATTAAAACCCCTTTGTAAATTAATTAAGGATAAGAGTTTTTAGAAATTTTATTTTTATATTGTGAAGTTCATGTGCAGAGAGGTTGCAATTACATGAATCAGGTAACTAGTACATTTCCTTTTAAACAGTATCACCTCGTCCCTTGTTTTCTCTCAACAGCCTCTTCCCACCAAATTCTATAGTATATTTTCACAGAGTGTCTAGTAGCTTTCATTGCTGAATTCGTTCACCTTTTGTCTCACCATTTCTGAATGAGATATAGAAGACAAAAGGTACAGAGATCAAAACAAATGACAAAATAGGAAAAACAGAAAAAAAAGAAAGAATGCAAAAAGTAAAAATCCTCCTGTCTACATTTCTTGAAGTTCAATTTGATAAAAATTCAGATTTTTAAAAAATAAATGCCCAGCTACTTCAATGGATCTAAGTATTGTAACTCCTACTAATATCTCTCCGTACTGTTCTTCTAAATGCTCAGATGCTCATTTTCCCCGAAGTTACATGGAGAAACCCAGAAATCAAGCATCAGCACTGTTACAGTTTAAAGACCCCCACCCCTAATTTATACACTGGATAGTTAACCCTACATGCAACTGTGTCGAGAGGTGACCTGCAAGAGATGACTTGCAGAGTTAGGGATTTAACTCAGTAGAAGATCATATACCTAGTCAAGTGCTAGACCCTCAGCTGGTGGGGGGGAAGGAAAAAAAGAGAGAAAGCAGGAGGTGGCCTGATCTCTCATTAATAAATTATCATTGTTAGCATAAGGATGAGTTTATTTTCCCCAAAGTGGAGTCCTTATAGACGATAAATACAATTCCCTCTCTTTTGCCCACGTGATACCCCCTATTATGTATAATGTATAAGAAGGCCCTGAGCAGTTGCAGTGCCTCCATCTTGAACTTGCCAGCCTTCAGAACCATGGCCTAACAAGTTTCTACTCACTGTAAGTGACCCAGCCCCTGTACTTCCATTATGACAGCATAAAATCAGCTAAAAAATCCATAATAATATTATTATCACTACTGTCATCATCATCATCATCATCATCAATCAATCAATCATCACATCATGCTCTTATTTACCTAAAACATACTTAAAGGCAGGATTTTAAAAACCTACAGACATTATTTTACTTCATCCTTTACTACATCCTTAATTTTCAAGTGAGACTATCATGTGATGTTTTCCCTGCTTTAAACCAATTTCTTTCCTTGCATTGGTAACTTCTACAAAGCATATTTTTTAAACTTGAAGCCTATAGTCATTTGTTACTTCTTTTCCCAAAATGTGATCAATCTAGTAGTTCTTTCTTCACATGAAGTCAAACATGTGTAACACATGTCTATAGGTAGGCTTCAGTGCGGAATGTATATGTTGTACTCTTAAAAAATACAACATAAAATTAATTAATTTAATTAGGGTGGATGCATTTACTATTTTGTCCTGAATATTACCCAATTGTGATAATATTACCCAATTTGTGTTTACAAAGATGATTGCAACTTTTTTCTGTGTTCCTTTCTATTACAACATTGCCAGTCCTCACTTGAACAAGTAGTGTCTCTCCTCCCTGACCTTGGCTTTGACAAGCTTCCTTGTGTGGCATTGGCTTTTGACAAGTTCCAGGCCAAAGTTTCAGCAGGCCAGTAGGTTCAGCTTTTTATTCTTTTGAAGCTCTGAGGCCGCTGTGCTGTGAAAAAGTCCAGTCTCAGTTACTAAAGGCTGGGAGATGGTATGGAAGAGGATTGATGTTGTATATCCAACAGCCTGACAGATACAGATTCCATCTTAGATTTCTCAGCATAGCTGACTGGAGATAAAAGAATCTAGAAAAAGGCCAGTAGAATTATTCAGTCTACAGAACTTTCTGATTTAATAATGCATCATAATTTCAGGACTTTTTTACATTATAAGATAGAACCCATGTAAAAGCTTAGATACAGACAACAGTAATTTTGGAAGTAATTTCTCAGTTGAATGGAAATTTTCTCAGCGTATTTTAAAAGGCAATCAAAATCTTGTAAGGACAATGGTAGACTTTTAAAGGCTTTTTGATAGAGCCTATAAAGTTTCCCAAACAATGAGTCAAAGAATATAGAACACTAGTCTTTTCCTTCTTCTGATAAAGGAATGCATTATGGGCTGTTTCCTGCCTAAGACCTATATGTTTTTTTTAATCTTTATTGGCATCTAGTTTAGATTGTTTTGCTTCCTTAAAATGGAGCTTCAATCCACAAAAAAAACTTTCCATTTAATTGCATCACAGAGGAGATTGACTTCTGTTTGTAGATATTTCCCTCTGTGGAAAACAACTGAATGTATCTACTCTATCTCAATTTGACTTTCCTGCATAATAGGTCAAAACTCTCGATTTCAGGTGAAAAAAATCTGTGAATTTATTGCAAGATAATAATTTGTCATAGAATTGATTAAGACTGTAAGATCAGGTTTAAGGAATTTAGAATGGAAGAACTCTGAAGACCTCAGCAAATCAGCCTTGAGAATGAGCCTAGCAATGGGCCTGAGAAGTCTTTATGGGTCAGCAGCTTGAGTCAGTTTCTAAAGAAAGTCCCTGACAGGGAAATTGAATTCCAGATATTTAAAAGTGAATGTTCATTGCAACACATTTATCACCGCTTTATATATGTCCTTATGTGTATTCTTCATTTTTCTAAACCGTATTCCTCATTGACGTGCTCTCAATAACTGACATCTATCTGCCAAGTACAGCTAAAGAATACTATTTTTTTTAAGTATTGAATTTTTGTTTTTACCCAGGCACCAGTGGCTCATACCTAGCTACTCAGGAGGCTGAGATCTGAGGATCACAGTTCAAAGCCAGACCAACCACTAAAGTCTGTGAAACTCTTATCTCCAATTAACCACCAGAAAATCGAAAGTGGCCCGGTGGTTCCAGGGGTAGGGCAGTAGTAGCCTTGAGCTGAAGTGCTTAGGGACAATACCCAGGCCCATGACCAAAAAAAAAAAATAATAATAATTATTGAATTTTTTTATCAATGATATCCATAATTATTGAGATTATTGTATTATTATCTAGGAAGGTCATTTTTCTCTATTAATTTTGCTTTATCTTACAAGCAATAATTTGAATTGTAGTGTATGATAGGTCAGTAACTACGTTAATTAAGTAGAATATACAGACATCTTTGATTTTATAACTTATTCCTAACATACCGGTACACATAACTGATTCTAAAGAATTACATTCTTTATTTCGCTAGTACTATGATTTGTTTATTTTCAGTTGTTCACTTGAATGAAATTTCAAATGGCGTCATTTTTATTGAATTGTTTGATCTTCATTGTCTTTGTGAAATTAAAGTATTAGAATGCAGTCAGCATTGCAAAGTCTGGTTTACAAGGCTCTTTTGTCACCTTCATGGAATTCTCCTACAACCATACTAAAATCAATGACTACTTTTCCCCAGCCCCCATCATTTCTCATGAAGGTTCATTCATTCCTGCTTTTCCTGTGATAAAACAAGCCTTAGAGAAAATAGTTATAGGAGTGGCAGAAGGAGGGTGTAAAAGGATATTCTCCTATCTCATATTATTTGTTTACTGTAAAACCTTTGCTATACAAACAACAATGATATAATAAGGAAGTATGTTATAATGAGCAATTGGATTGGCACACTTAACTTGAAAATTCTAATAAGTACATGTCACTTGCAGAAATCTAGGTTATGATGAAGGTAGAGAGCAGTAAACAGATATGAAGCAAGATTTTCTCATTGTAGGAAATCTGTTTCTATGCATACAGCCTGGAATTTAAATAGCACAGTCTAATAGAATATAAAATTCAATTAGAAAGCACTAATTGATAGATTAAAGCTATTATTTGCAATGTAGATGTTTCCTTTACATTCAGATACGAAAAGTAAAAATCAAACAACTGCTTGATACCATTCATCTGTGGAGCTTGCCTTTTCTTCTCAGTGTCTGCACAACTGATTTTATGAACTACATCTTGCTGGGAGCCAGAGTGGAATCAAACTGTACCTTGATTTGCATCAGACAATGGCTTTATTGTCTTATTGTTTTCTGGCCTTATTCTGTTTAAATGACCTGAGATTTACCATATGAATGTAACACCTGGAAGTTCCCTGGTTTCAAGAAGGGATATAAGCCTGGAGTTGACAATAAACGAGGCTGCAGTTTTTACCTGGGCTGAAGACCTCCCGGACAGGATGTGTTTGTCTCTCTTCTATTTTTTCCAGTCCCTGCCCCCTATTTCAGGAACCCCAATTTGCTGCTGGTAGGCCCCAGCAAGGGGCGCCTGAACAGGGACCCTGAAAATCTGGGACGAAGGTGGAGGACCCCGCTGTGGTGAGTGATGCATCGTAGGACTATTAGGAGAGGATTTTAAGAGAGTGAGAGAGCGGGAGGCTGTATTGTCCAGAGTAAAAATTATGGGTCAAGTTAATGGCCACAGGCCATATGTACCAGTCCTAAGAGGCATACTTGAAGCCCAAGGAACATGGGTGGGACAAGGGCAGCTTGAGAGCTTCCTACAGTTTGTCGAGGAGGCATGCCCATGGTTTCCAGAGGAGAAATCCCTAAATTTAGAAACCTGGCCGAGGATAGGGAAAGGAATTCAAGATTATTATAGTGTATATGGCCCTGAAAAGACCCCAGCAGAGGCTATTACTTTATGGAATTTAGTAGATGAATGCTTAGATCTTCGAAATGAGAATCTTGAACTTAATCTTGAATTAAAGAACCCTTCTGAGAAACCTGAGGCTGAGCCATATGCTGCAGCCCGAGAGAATCTAAGTGAGATTTTGAGAAGGGAACAGCCAGCAGATATTGAGTATAAGAGTTCAAGTTTGGATAACAGGAAGGAAAGATATGATGAGGACCGGCTGGCTACGGTGGAGAAGAAGTTAGAAGAAATCCTACTATCTAAGACAGGGATAGTGCAGAGATCCCCCCCAGAAGTAGGAAATAGATATGAACCCCCGGCCACAATCTTGGTGGAATCTAATGCTTACTCCCTATTGCCACCGCCTCCGGCTGCAGCCTTGCAGCCCCAACCCCCTTCTCAACTTTTATGCATGTCTAAAGGTCCTAGCAACAAGTGCCTCCTAACAGGCACTACAACCAGGCACAGTGCATCCCAACTAAACTTAGCTCAGGCTGCTAAAAGGAGGGAAGATATTTCAAAGCCTCGATGCTTCCCCATTTTAGTTGATCATGATGAACAAGTATACCATCGACCTGTTCCTTTTAAACTATTATGGGACTTAAAGAGTGCCTGTTCCCAATATGGACCAACTGCCCCTTTTACTCAAGTAGCATTGGAGGCCACGTGTGCTGAGATTTTATGCCCAAATGACTGGAAGCAGCTTGCCAGAGCATGCCTTAGTGGGGGAGAGTACTTATTATGGGAAACAGAGTTCACTGCACAGTGTCGAGCTAAAACTGAAGCAAATAGGGCTGAGAACCTGCCTTACAGTCTTGATCAGTTGCTAGGAGAGGGAACCTATAAAAACGCTAAAGATCAATTGGGCTATGCAATGTAAGCCTATATACAAATAAATGCAGGAGCAAAAGAGGCTTGGAAAAAATTACCAAATTCTAACCGTACTAAAAATCTAGTTGAAATTAGACAGGGACCTGATGAACCTTATCAACAATTTTTGTCTCGATTGATGGCGACTGCAGACCTCCTAGTACAAGATGAGAACGCAAGGAAGGCTATAGTTAGACATATGGCCTATGAAAATGCCAACGCCGCCTGTCGGGTGGCTATCAGACCCCATAGGAATAAGGGAAGAATTACAGACTATGTTACACTGTGTGCTGATATAGGACTCTCCTATGTACAAGGCCTCACTTTAGCCTCCGCTCCTCAAGGAAAGACTGTTACTAAATTTATAAAATATAGAGGCCAGCGGCATTCTCGGGCTGCTAGACCCCCAGGGCGTTGGTTCTCTTGTGGACAAATAGGACATTGGATGGCGCAATGCCCACGCCAGGCCAAGTTAGAGAAAGAAACATCACCTGGCACATGTTCACGCTGTGGTAAAGGGAAGCACTGGGCTAAAGATTGCAAGTCAGCAACAAATTGCAATGGCCGCCCGTTTTCGGGAAACTGGAGAAGGGGCCAGCCCCTGGCCCCACAAAACTATGGGGCAGTCCCTCCCTCTTCTCAGCCACAAGTACATCTTCTAACAAACCCCCAAAATCAGTCTCCAGCCTCTTCCGTGCCACCCCAGGCAGCGCAGGATTGGACCTCTGGTTCCTCCACCTGCTCAGTATTGACCCCAGAGATGGGGATACAACCTCTCCCCACGGGGGTCTTCGGCCCCCTTCCCCCGGGAGTGGCTGGATTGCTGTTAGGGCGAAGTAGCTCAGCCCTTAAAGGGATACAAATTACACCTGGCATAATTGACCAGGATTTTACTGGAGAAATTAAGGTTATGGCCTCTGCCCTGAGACATGTAATATCGATCCCAGCAGGACAAAAAATAGCACAGCTAGTACTTGTTTCTTTACCTCCCGGGGAGACTGCTAATTCCCCATGTGGACAGAGAGGATTTAGATCTTCTGATATCTATTGGGTACAAAGCATAAAACAGGAGAGGCCTGAGATGACATTATTTATACAAGAAAAGCCCTTTAAAGGAATATTAGACACTGGAGCAGATGTGTCTGTGATATCTAAAAAACATTGGCCAGCCCAATGGCCCCTAACAACCTCTATGACTTCCCTACAGGGGATTGGGTATGCAACTGACCCACAGCCGAGCAGTGCGATTCTTGCTTGGAGAGATGAGGAAGGGCACTCTGGTCATTTTCAGCCATTTGTTCTGGATCATCTGCCAATTAATTTATGGGGTCGTAATGTCATGGAAAAAATGGGACTGTATATGTTTAGTCCTAGTGCTGAAGTTACTAAGCAGCTGCTTGATCAAGGCCTCCTCCCTTCTGGGGGACTAGGCCCAGCAGCACAGGGAGGGCCAGAGCCACTCCAACCCCAGTCTCACTCACAGAGACAAGGATTAGGGTATTGTGGAGCGAGCTAATGGATTACTAAAATATCAAATTTTTAAGATAAAGAAAGGGGGGTTGTATCCTGCTACCCCTGTGAATATACTTAATCATGCTTTATTTGTTTTAAATTTTTTGAATTTGGACTTAATTTATCCGCTGCTCAGCGATTCGGGGAAAAAAGAGAGCAGCGTACTTTTGCCTTAGTAAAATGGAAGGATCCCCTAACTGGTACTTGGCATGGACCCGATCCCGTTCTAACCTGGGGTTGAGGGCATGTATGTGTTTTTTCACAAGGAGAAAATGACACCCGCTGACTGCCTGAATGCTGCGTTCCTATTATGGAGAGTGACAGTGGCCATCCAAGCAGCGACTCACTGGGCCTACACCCCTAACCCTCCAGTGGTGCATCCTGCGACGTGGGAAGGACCTGAGTTATTTGTGCATGTCAATTGAGACTGCTACTGATCCACTTGTTCAACACATTCATATGAGCTGTGTTTCTCCTCCTTTTACTATTATGTAGGGACCTTTTAACATATTCATTGACTCTACACAATTTAATATGTGACATTATTTTGTCTTTACCATCCCTCTTCTTAATAACCTTTTTTGTAAAAGATGCCCAGGTGAAAAGCAAAGGCCTCCAGAGGTAAGTAGAAGTCGGCCGACCCCCTGTATGTCTGTGTTTTGTTTTATTTTTTATTTTATTTTTTTAAAAGGTGCACTGTGGGCCTAAAATAGAGGCCTGGGTGGTCAAGGGACGCCTTGACCCCCCCTCCCCTTCTTGTTGATAACAAGGCATACCTGAGAGTCCCACCAGCAAGACATGTCTAAATCTAAAAATAGCTGTTTGGTGAAAACATTCATCTGAGCTCATGTTTTTTGTGTTAAGTGTATCTGATTGAGTCCAATTTTCTTGTTATATGTTAATGTCTGATTATTTAAAAGTCTCCACTTCTCTGTCTTGTTCGTGTTACATATTTTTCCTTGTCCAGTTTTGTCTTTAAAATTGGTACCATTTCTAAGTATGGATTTTCTATGCGTACTCAAGCACACATCCTTGTTATTTATTTGAACATTTCTGGGCCTAGTATGGCCGCTCCCCCGTGTCTGCAGTTGTAACAAGCCCTGGAAAAATAAATTCCAGCTAAGTTGCCTTGCAAAAAGTTTTGTTTTGAACCTGGTTCTCACCTGCAAGAGTAAAATTGGCTAAGCTCTCTTGACACAAACTTCCGGAAAATGAACGGCCGATATTAATTTGCGTGCTTTAAGATCTTTGAGTATGAATGTGTGTGAATTAGTGAGTGAACATGTTCAAGGTTAAATTATCAGCATGCTGTATAAAACTATGGATAAATTTATACTTAAACACAAAGGCAATTGGGTAAATCTAAGCTTAAAACTTCAAGAAAAGTATTAGGTTTGAATCTTTTACAATGTCTCAAAGAATTATTACGTTGTGTTAAAGAGAAATTGGTAAAAAGTATTTTTCTAAAGAGCCTGAAATCTGCATTTTAACAATCTGGTATTGCAATGCATACAGCTGTTTACATTGTAAACATTGTATCCTGTTTAGCCCAGAGGTATTAGGGAATTTGGGATTTATTACCTTTACTTAAAGTTTGGAGACATGTATTAGAGATTTAAATGTAAAATTGTTCATTAATGTCAAAAACTTTGCCTATCTGTCTTTTCTTACAGACTGACACTGGAAGTCTGATAATAACTTTTTGTGCACTGATGTTTGTAATTCTTGCATTAGGGAAAAACTGTTATTTGAGTTTAAACTGTTGATGGAGTTCTAGGCAGTAATAATCTAAATTGCAGAATAAAACAAAAAGCCTCTTCTAAAGGCAAAGGGAGTGACCTGGGCCCTAGGGGGCCTGGAGGCAAAGGGAATTCCTTTAGCCTTAAAGGTTTTTCAAATGCAAATAAAGACCAAAGTGTTAAGAGTTTAAGTTAAAAAGTATAAAAGTTTTAAAGAAAATTAGAAATGGTTTCTGAACAAAATTTAAAAGTAAAGTTGTCCTAAAGTTTTGTTTCTAAAAAAATAAACAAGGAAAATTAGGACTATCAAAATGGTTGCTTAATTTCTATTTCAGCTTACTCTTGTAAGTTACTTTATAGCAATCTCCAGCAGGCCCATGGAGAAGGACAGCAGATCCTCATTCAGATGTAAGTTTGGCCCTCACCAAGTTCCTGGTAAGATCATGCTTAGAGACTATTTCTGAGTTGACCACCTTGTTGCTTCTAATTGGAGTAAAGTGGCCTTTTGTAGGACTTATTGATCTGAAAGCCGCAGCTTTGACCCTGCCTGGGCAAAGCAAAGTCCCTGTGAGACTGTGGTGTCTAATCTGCCAGCAGGATGCTGGGACAGAGTTGCTTTGGAGCTCGAAGTGGCAGAGTACTAGCTCTGAGCTGAAAAGCTGGGGGGAAGCACTCAAGCACCAAGCTCAGGACTCACGGTGGCAGGGTGCTAGCCTTGAGCCGGAGAGCTGAGAGATAGCGCCCAGACCCTGAGTTCAAATACAGCAACCAACAAAGTGAAATGCCAATGGGATGTTTATCCCTGTGTGGAGAGACACTACTGGGACACGAAAGCCTCTGCTTGGATGGCAGAGATGGTGTCAGATCTTAGAGTCACTTGTGCTTGGCCATTCAAATTAATCAGAGCCGGGAGGTCATAGAATAGTTTGTAAGCATGCCTTACTAATGCCCGTGCCTTTCATAACTGGGCAGGAACTTGTCAATCTTCTGTGATAGTGGGTAGTTTAAAGTCCCAATTGAGCGAATTTTTTACACCAGCCACAAATTCAGGAAAAGTTTGTGGATCTGGGGCTTGTGTCTCTATTAATCTGTTTAGATCTGACAACTGAAGCATTGTTAAGGTTGCAGAGATTTAGTTCCCCAGACAATCAAGAAAAAGCCTTTGCAAATGGGTGCTAAGTAAGTTACACTATTGTAGCCAAAGATGGTTTGTACAGTTGTTAAATGTTAAATATGATCTCTAGTTTGGAGTAAATTATTGTTCCTGATATCTAATCCTTGCAACCCCTTGATAAAACAGGCTAGGCTTCTTAAGGTCCCTGGTCAAGCACAGAGACAACGCCCCTGAGTCAACTTGAAGAAGTCACAGAAGCTGAATCTCCGCCCATCAATCCCCTTTAGATGAAGGGACCAGAGTCATTTTTGGAAAATGAGACAGGATAAATTAGAGGTATAGGAAAGAGTAAAAATTGCACTTGTGTTTCTTTTAAAATAAAAACGGGGGATATGTTGGGAGCCAGAGTGGAATCAAACTGTACCTTGATTTGCATCAGACAATGGCTTTATTGTCTTATTGTTTTCTGGCCTTATTCTGTTTAAATGACCTGAGATTTACCATATGAATGTAACACCTGGAAGTTCCCTGGTTTCAAGAAGGGATATAAGCCTGGAGTTGACAATAAATGAGGCTGCAGTTTTTACCTGGGCTGCAGACCTCCCGACCCGATGTGTTTGTCTCTCTTCTATTTTTTCCAGTCCCTGTCCCCTATTTCAGGAACCCCAATTTGCTGCCGGTACGCCCCGGCAACATCTAACCTTAAGAGAGAAAAGGCGAACATATGCAGATATTGTTGTATAATACTCCCCTAGGAAATCAGAAATGGATCTAAAAATCTGAATTGCTGACCAGGTGCAGTGATCCATGGCTGCAGTTCTCACTATTTCAGAGGTGGAAATCAGAAGGATCTCAGTTCAAGGTAATCTCAGACAAAAAAATGATAGCAATATCTCTGACTTAACAAACAAGCCAAGTATGGTGAGTCCCGACTGTAACCCCAGCTGTGCAGGGAACATAAATAGGAGGATAATATACCAAGACCAGTTCAGGAAAAACCACCAGAACCTATATGAAAAATAATCTAAAGTAAATAATAAATAAATCTAGCCATGTGGTTTAAAAAGCAGAGCATTTGCCCAGCAATTGAAAGACCCCGATTTCAAACCTCACTAATGACAAAAGAAAGTCTGAATTTTTAAAAAACAATTGTGATCTCAATAGGAAAAAAACAACACTTTTTTTTTACAAAAAGGATATGAGCTTGTAAGAAACCACATGTGTCATAACTTTGAGCTTTAAAACAAGTTTGACACATCGTAGGTAAATGCACAGGGATGCAAAACAGAAAAAATTTCACCACAGGACAAAGATCAAAACGATGGTTTATTTTCAAGTAAGAGTCATAGCATTCACAGAACAGCAACAGGAACAAAGCAGAAACCCAGAAAAAAATTGTATGACTATGCCCAACAATACCTGTGGCTATGAAAGCCTAAACTAGCATATTAGGAGTACAGAGTAGATTATTAAAGCTGATGTAGAAGATCTGGAAACCATATGTAGTGAGCTCTGATTTCAGCTGAGATTAGAAATGAGAGCTGTTATCTGAAGATAGAACAAATATAAACACCTATAGTCCAAGTGCAGCCAGCAAAGCACCATCCAGAAAGCAGAAACAACCAAGACATGAAACAAGTAAACACAACAAACCACATCTCTGTACAAGCCAAAGTATATGAACTGAAGGGTGAAGACCCATTTGGAATGGCAAAGGAAACTGCAAACCTGTGAAAAACATGTGGTCCTAAGCTAGAAATGGTGATTTTAGTTTCTCAGACTGCGTTTCTCTGTTCTTTACTATAAATTTAAGCCTTGAATTGCTAATCTAAGGTGTCCGCACCAACTCCTTTCTTCTGGAGCCTTTCCCTCAGCAGGTAATAGGGTAAATGTAAATAAAACATCACATGGAATATTAAAATTTATCCTGATGCTGTATTTTAGGCTGTATTTGTGGCTTGTTTGCTGTTTGTTCTGACATTTAGAGAGACACAAAAGCAAGTCACATAGAAAACTCAGCAGGAGATAGCTTGTTATCAGAGATAGTTGTTATCGGAGAATAACTCCAAAATTTTCCTTCTTTCCTTACTCTGGGTCTCAATGTAAGAGATTTAAAAAGAGAAAAGTTTTAGCTCCACCTTGTGGTCATCTATGTTAAAACCTGGGCTCAAATCCTGGGTGCTTTGTTCAAGGGGCAAAACATGCCTTAAATGAAATTTCTTTTCATAAGAAAAAGAATAGAGGGGCCGGGAGTTTGGCCTAGTGGTAGAGTGCTTGCCTAGCATGCACGAAGACCCGGGTTCGATTCCTTGATACCACATACATAGACAAAAGCCAGAAATGGTGCTGAGGCTCACGTGGTAGAGCTCTAACCTTGAGAAAGTCCAAGGACAGTGCTCAGGCCCTGAGCTCAAGCCCAGGACTGGCAAAAAAAAAAAAAAAAAAAAAGAAAGAAAAAGAATAGAGAGGCCTTGAAAAATAGTTTCAGACTGCAGAAAACAGGTGCTGTTTGTGGAAGTGACTTCTAATATCAGAAATATCAGCATAAACGTTGCTAATCTTTGTATATCTCCTTGCCAATACCAATGGGTATTATTGTAATACTAGTGCTAATGTTTAAATATCATAATATAGATTACACCAATTCAGGTTTCCATGTTCTCTTTCATAATCAGAAAATCTGGGAGCAATGGGACCACGGTAATTACTAAAACTCAGTATACTGATTGGGGTCTGTTGAAGATCCATTCCAGGTTGGAGATAATGAAAGCTGTGGATGCTCAGGCTCTTATAGAAAATGATTTGCTTATAACCTATATACGATCTTCATTATAGTTTCCTGTCTACATTTCTTGTCATTTCTGATACAACACAATTGCTCAAGTAATAATAAGAAAAATAGACTGAAAGATTAAGTACAGACACATTTTTTTTCAAATATTTGCAATTTGGTCGAATTTTCATGGATGCTCCTATCACCCAAAGATGTGGGAGTTTCTGTAGGTGATATTCTCTAGAAGGAGAATAGACTGTCTACATTACATTATAACTCACCTTAGACAACTTCCATCTCTTACGTTACTCTCTTGGCTGTTGTGGTAATCTTGACTTGGGATCTCAGACTTGGCAATTTACAGCAGAAAGTCTCATGGGATGTAAAGAGCACTGACTTTAGAATATAAAACCAGTTCTCAGTCACTTCCTAACTATGTTCCTATACTAGCTCAACTCTTTTCCTGAAGAAATTGTTTGGTTTGTAGAATAGACACAAATTACACTCTAAACTTTTGTAAGCATATATTAATTGTACATAATAGATTTTATTGTTGGTATCTTTACACCTTCATAAAGCATACTTTGATCACATTTGCCTACTCTTACTCTCTCTGAGTCCCCTTCTCCTATCCCTGACCACTTTTTCTTTTCTAATAGCCTCCCTCTGCTTCCATACCTTTGTTTTTCCTCCTTAGATTCTTCATAGGAAAAAAATACACATGATATTTGTCTTTCTTTTTTTTCAGAATGGCCAGTTTTGCATAAATGATGAGCTCTAGTTCCTTCAAGTTTCCTGAAAATAACATGATTTTATTCTTCATAGCTGAATAATATTAAGGATTCAACTGTAGTTGGACACCTAGGCTGGTTCTGTAATTTTTATGTCACGAGCAGTGCTGCAGTAAATAAACATCAGTGTGCATATATCTCCGTTGTATGTTTTGATTTCCTTGGGAATACAGCCACATATAACATTGCTGGCTAATCTGGTAGTTCTTCTTTTAGTTTTTTCCGAATCGCTTGACTAATTTACGTTCCTACCAACAGTGTATAAAAATTGTTCCTAAAGGGAAGTGGGAAAAACAAGATAATTGGGGAGAAAAATGGGGAAAAAACATAAGAAAGGTATTAATGTATGAGAAGTAATGCACCTACTACCTGATGAATGTAACTGTAACCCCTCTATACGTTATCCCGACAATAAAAAAAATTGTACCTAAACAAGCTACAATAATATTAAGAAACACTTTATGTTCATTAAAACTGTCCCAAAGTTGAGCTGGGAGTTTAGCCTACTGGTAGAGTGCTTCCCTAGCATGCACAAAGACCCGGGTTCAACTCCTCGGTACCACATACATAGAAAAATAAAAAGCCAGAAGTGGTGCTGCGGCTAAAGTGGTAGGGTTCTAGCCTTGAGAAAAAACAAAAAGAAACAAGTAAGGACCGTGTTCAGCCCTGAGTGCAAGCCTAGGACTAGCAAGAAAATAAAAAGTCCTCAAATCATTTGTATTGGAACATACTAAATGAAAAGGTTATGTAAAACTAGATATATCTTTAAGGTCTGAACTATTTATGAAATGTATGCATAAATTGCTGTGTATCTGGAAAAAACATATATCAATGTGTTATCAGAACATACTCAAAATGATGTTTTTCCTACCCTTTCTTTCTATTAAAATTGATCAATTTGTTAGCACTAACTAGATGCTATTATGAATTGTTCAATAATAAAAAAGATTTTTATGAGAATTATTTATGGTATGAATAGAAAAATGTTTGTTATATAATAACTAAATTTCAAGATGAGATAAAATGGATAGATGCTTTTTCCATTACTCATAACTATTGAGTCATCAAATCTAATCATGGAAAAGTAGCAGGGCCATCCAAAGAAAAGTAGCCAAAGCAACCCATTATAAGATAATTCTGAGAATAAATATAGCATGTGAGAACTTGGAGACTCTGCCGTAGTCATTTAATGACATCTACTCCTTCTTACAAGGAGTAGATGGGAATGCAACTATGAAACTATAGTTGTTGTTTTTTTTCCCCCGGTTGCAGGACTTGAACTCTGGGCCTGGGCCCTGTCTCTGAGTTCCTCAAGTAAGGACTACCGCCTTACCCCTTGACCAACAGCACCGCTTCCAGTTTTCTGGTGGTTAATTGGTGGTAAGAGTCTTTTTTTATTGTTTGAATTTTTTCATATATTTTTATTGTAATTAATAGAAGGGTTACATTATATTCACCAGATAGAAGGTGCATTAGTTCACATGCATTGATACCCTTTCTCATGTCTTGGTCCCCATTTTCCTCCCCCCACCCTGGTGGTAAGAGTCTTACAAAATTTTTAGTGCTCAGGCTGGCTTTGGACTATGATCCTCAGACCTCAGCCTCCTGAGTAGCTAGGATTCCAGATGTGAGACACTGCTCCCGGCATCGTTGTTGTTTTTAATACTATGCCTAGGTCTGAAAGTCTTTTCAAAACTCAAGCACGTGCACATCGAGAATTCCAAGCACCTGAAATCCCATTCTTCAGTTTCTCGTTTTAAAATTCTCACTAACATACTCTCTTGATACGTACTGCGTCTTATCCTGGGTCTTACAGAGATCAAATAAGGGGAAAACAGCTTTTCAGTAAATTTTTAAGTACAAACAACTAAATATAACTTAGACTGTTTTTCTTGCTTGAGAAACAGAAAATAAATCAAGGAACACGTTGTAGTGAGTTTTTAAATTTTCCCAGTGAATGCTAAAGCCCTTCAGAGGGCTTTATATTTGCATACATTTGTCAGATTTCTTAATTCTCAGAAAGATTAAAATGTTTGGTCTAGATTTTACTTTACTCCTTTGCTTTCCAAATTTTCCTCACAAATGTAATTTTTATGCATGTAAAAAAAAGAACAATATATAAATAGCCATAGCAATCCAATCTTCCAAGTGTAAACCTATTCAAAACAGCTTTGACTGCAACAGTCACTATTTAAGACCTTTATCTAGGTAATAATATGGAAATATTTGCAACAACTATCTGCAGACTGAAAAGGTTAAAATTCCTAGAAATCTTTAGCATAAATCAAGACAGCATTTAGTTGTTATAAAAGTTCAATGATATACTTACATAGAGATTGATAGTTGTCATATACTGCTTGAACATTTATAACATTAACTTTGTTCTAAAAAAAACACAGAACTGAGCACTGGTGGCTCACACTTGTAATCCTGCCTACTTAGGAGGCTGATATCCGAGGATCGCCATTTGAAGCCAGCAGCAAAGTCCATGAGATGCCTATCTCCAATTAATCAGAGAACTAAAAGTGGAGCTGTGACTCAAATTGGTAGTGTGATAGCTTGGAGCAGAAGAGCTCAGGGATAGTGGCCAGGCCCTGAGTTCAAGCCCTATAAATAATAATAACAATAATAATAAAGGTAAAACTTCACTTTTAGGAGATGAACATCTTTAAAAATACATGTCTTATGAAATGGATCAGGATGACTTCCTATATTTGACAACATAATAAATAAATTATCTGAACTTCTTACTGTATAATCCAAGTAGAAATAAACATTAGCTTTATTTAGTCATGTGCCTTATAATCTGCAAACAATAAATCGAGCTTTAACAGATAATCAATTCCTTACATCATACTAACATTTGTTACGCAAATAACAGAAGTTCTGTTTCACAAGTTAAATTGATTCAATTTAATCCACAAGCATATCTCCAGCGCCTCCCAGTGCACAGCACTATTCTAGGCATTTACAAAGAGTTAGAAGATAGGATCCCTGCTCATACAGAGCTTACAAACTGAATAGAAAATATGATTCTTACATACGAGAAACACTAAAGGACCATACAAAATCATATGAAAATTAATCAAAAGAAGAAACTGAAGTAAAAGCAAAAGAATTTGGATAACCCCTTGGAGGACATAATATAATTGGAAACAGAAGCAAAACTGGACAAGGTAAGTAAAGAAGGGAAGTCTTAATTGGCAGAAGAATCAGGTGAACATTCTTTTTCACTGTAGAAGTAGAAACTCAAATGGTAATAAAACTAAGAAAGTCAGTTGCAGGAAATGGCAGGCAAATTGGCTAAGCTCTGCAAATTTAGGAGATGCAACTGAGGCCACTCCAGGTACTACAAGGGCATGGAACACGACTGACCAAAATCACCTTAAACGTTAAAAAAAATAGTAATCATGCTTAAACGTATATATCCACTAAAAAAAATCTATCAATTAAAGCCTACTTGACAAAGAAGGCAAGAAAAATTATAGATTATTAGAACTGAAAACCATGGGCTATGTTAACTGAGCAAACTATAAGGTCACTGCCAGTGCTTTATTTATTTATTCTTTTTAAAATCATAAAATTTTTGGACCATTTAAGACCTACATAGCTCCTCAAAGTGAGAGGTTTATTTTTTTTTCAGACTCTGGATTGATCAAAAAATCCTATCCTAAATCGAATAGGATTTTCTTATCTAAATTGTCTATTGCTTTTCATACATAGTTCAGCAATCCATAAGATGACTGTGAGTATCACGATCATGTTAGAGAGATAGGTTAAATAAAAGGAAAAAGCAGTTAGCTTCAAAAAGCAAGCTCAAAAACAATTGCAATAATTACTTCGTTCAGATATTTCTGAAGTTAAAGGTGAGAGGAGGCAAAAATATTCCTTCTCATAAGTCAAGCAAACAATGGCAGAACCAATTTGTAAGTTGAAAAGTTCAACTACCAAACATACTAGCCTACACTATTGGATCACACCTAAACTCAGTTTGCTTGGAGAGTGTTCAGAAACATCCACGGGTGAAGATAGTTGCTCCTAGAACAAATCCTTTAATGAGAAGATGGCAATCCTTGCTGGAGAAAGATGATACCATGTTGGTCCCACGTGGCCTTAATCTGACTAGCGCTAAGCACAGTATGGAGCAGATATAACTCCCCAACACTTGTTCTTCAGGCCTTTACATCTTGCAATAATTTAGACAGGAAAGTAAGAGGGACGTCTGCACTCTCAGGATATCCATGAAGGTTACTGCCCGCCAGCAGCTGCAGCTGTTTAAAATGGGGGGATGTGGGTAGGGAGGAGAAGTAAGAGAATTGAAGAAGCGTCAAAGATTTAAGCTTTCAACGTGTTTAATGGTATTCTGAAATCTATACCATCCAAAGATGCTTCATTCTGCGACAATAATTAGCACTGTATACTACAAATATTTCTATATATCTCATTTTACTAAAGCTCCACAAATTCTGAAGAAACAAGATTGAAGAGTATACCTAGGGGTTAATCTAATTACTATATAGGCGGTGGATCTAGAAATCAATTTCTTCCAGATTTTTAAGTAACCGTCCCTCATTCTCCACACAATGGAGTATATGTTCAGAGTGACAGCACGTCATGGCAAAACGTCAGATAAATAGCATCCTACAGCATGACGCCATTATTTTTCAACAATAAAGATAGCTATGAGCCTTGAGCAGAATTCGAGTTTGAGAAGTTCCACTCACCACTCCAAGCACTAACTTGATAAGTCAGTATTCTACAAAGGCACTGTCAGAATGTGTAAGATTCAGGCTTCTAATCCCTTATCCCGGCAAGATCTGGATAATGTTAATCAGAACATATGAAAGCATGTAGGTCTTTAGCAAATCACTGAGAAATAAGCTCAGAACTGAACATATTATACTTGAATGTAAAATTAGAAAATGTAAAATTTGAATACACTTTTAATACATACTATTACTCCCTTTGTTGTTTGCTTATTTGTTTTGGTTTGTTTTTTGTTTAGGTTTGGGTTTTTTTTTTGTTGCCTTGTTGTTTTGGTTTGGTTTGTTTGTTTCATCAAGACACAGCATCTTTTGCTCACTGGACTTGCTTGCTCAATGGCTGCTCCATCACTTACGCCACATCTCTAGTCCCCCCATCTTGTTCATTTATTTTTGCCAAAGAAATTCATCTTTTTAAAAATTAAATCAGTTTTGGGCCGGGAGTTTGGCCGAGTAGTAGAGTGCTTGCCTAGCATGCTGAAGACCTGGGTTTGATTCCTCAGTACCACATACATAGAAAAAAGCCGGAAGTGGTGCTGAAGCTAAGTGGTAGAGCTGTAGCCTTGAAAAAGTCCAAGGACAGTGCTCAGGCCCTGAGATCAAGCCTAGGATTGCAAATAATAATAATAATAATAATAATAATAATAATAATAATAATAATTAGGTATGAGTCTTTCTGAGCTCCTGCCAAGATACCAGTTCTGGTAGTGTAGGGGAAATTTCTCAACCAAAAATTGATCCTAAGTTTTAGCGACACAGAGATCTCAGTCAGAGAGGAGAAAGGCAGAAAACCATTGCAAGAAGACAGCTGTGGAGCAGCGCCAGCCATGGAGCAGCCGCGGAGACAAAGCTTCTCTTCTGAATTGGAGCAGACAGTGCTTCACAGCGGCGCAGACTCGCAGGCTGCAGACACAGCCACACAGAGCCTGCGCAAGCCCAGAGCCAACACCTGGCCGTGCACGGACCTGCCAGCTTCATGGAAGCAGAAAACCCAGCAATTTGTGAGTACCTCCAAGGGGAAGTTTCCACTTCTGCTCACAGAATGGCATTGGGAGGGAGCCCATCCCCCTCCACAAGCTGAGAGCAGTGCCATCTTGACTGCTGGCAAAGACCTGGCCAAAGCAATTGGAACCTGAGAGGTGATGCTGGCAGCACCATCATTCTAACGGGCAAAGGATTTCCCAGAGATCCCTTAGCCAGAAATCCAGCCCCATCATTGCTGAAGTCCATCCCCTGCGCCAGGCCACATACCTGGTAAACAAAGCCGCCCATGACACTTTCAGCTTCGGGTTTTCCCAATCAAGCAATCAGACCCAAAAAAACCGCAAAGCCAAATCATAAGAGAAAAAGACTTTCTGAAGTGTTTGGATCCCGAATTTAGTGGAGACACAAGTTTCCTATCCTGCCCCCCGCCAAAGAAATTGAAGAATACCATTCTTTTTGTTTGTTTGTTTTTGTTTTTTTGTTTGTTATTTGTTCTTCTTTGTATTTTTTTCTTCTAACCCTTTTAATTTGCACTCTTAGGTGTTCTTATTTTTTCTTTCCCATTTTACCTACAAATTTTTCTTAATGTTATGATTCTATTCTTTTTTTTGTTCCTCTTTCTTTTCCTGCATTCCTTCTGTCACTGCGGTCATTCCTAGAAACATAGTGACAGCTCTGGGTACAGTCTGAATACAAATGATATCTATATTGATACAGTCGCTTGCTTTTTAATCTCCTGGTTCTTAACCCTAGTATTCCTTGGGTAAGAACTCAAAATAGTGAGGAATCTCCCTCCACATTTTTCTTTTTTGTTGTTTTTTCGTTGTTTTGCTTTTTTGTTTTTTGTTTTGTTTTGTTTTTTGTTCTTTCTTGTTGTTCTTGTTTTTATTTTGTTTCTTTTTTCTTTTAAAATTTTTATCATTGAAATCTCCTATATCTACATCCCTCTTTTCTCTATATATTCTCCTTATTACTCTTATTTTCATAAGTTTTATCTAATTTTTTTCTAAATTTTGTACTCAAATATTCTATCTGTCTAGCACCTTAGGTCAGTTATCCTTACACTATACCTTTTCTTCATTACTATAATAATCTTACACTCCTACATTATTCTTTTCTTACCTCCCCTGTTGTTTTTCATACTATTTTTCTATCTCTGGTCCTCTGTTCATCCTTCAATTCTTATAATGCATGGATCTACATTTGATGGTTGTTGAGCAATAGTGAATATCTAGGTGTTCAATAATACTCTAGGTCGAGAGGGACTTAAATACAATAGAGATTGGATTGAGGAGATTATTGTTTTGGTCATAAATTGGTAATCAGTGGTTGTATTAGATTTGTCTGTAAGTGCACAAAAACAAAGAGAGAGTGATAATACCAATCTAAAATTGTGAACATCTATTGTCAGCCAGCTAAAGGGGTCTAGGTTGGTAATATCTGAAAAAATACAATCTTGTTTAGTATTAATCTTGCTCCCATCCTCAAATTGGCAGAACAAGAAACTCAAGAAAAATGTCAGACCAAGGAACAGCATCTCCCACCCAATATAAACAGGCAATGGAGCAGTCAGTGGCAAATCTAGAGGAGAGTCTTCCAAGTGCAATACAAATACAATTGATAAACATCATTAATGAAAAGTGTGAAACTATAAAGAAAGAGATAAGGGAGGAAGCCACAGCTAAATGAGAGGAAACCATAAACAAGGTGATAAGTGAAAAAGGGGAAGCCATAAAGGAGGCCATAATAAAGGTTTTTCAAAGAAAAATGGATGAATTCATAGAATCCACAAAAAAAGGTGGCCGAACTTCAACAAATGTCCAAAGAGAATAAAGCTGCTGAGCTAACCACTCAAATGGAAATCAAGGAGATAAAGAAATCCATACATGATCTAAAACAAGAAATGCAAGGCATCAAAAATGAGCAATTAGAAGCAAGGAAGATAAAGAATAGCTTTGATAGCAGGTTAGATAATGCAAAAGAGAGAATTTCTGGGGTTGAAGATAATTTAGTTGTTATAGAAAAAGAACAGAAAATGAATCAATCCAAATCTAGGAAATATGAGAGAGCACTTCAGGAGGTCCAAGATACAATTAGAAAGCCTAATTTAAGGCTAATTGGTATTGAGGAGGGTCTGGAGAAAGGTCAGTGGTATTGGAAATATACTTCAGGAAATCATCTCAGAGAACTTCCCAAATATACAGAAGGGCAGGCCCATCCAAATACAAGAAGCTTTTAGAACCCCAAACACACCTGACCAGAACATCAAACCACCACATTATAATCCAAATAGGATCAATAGAGACCAAATATAGGATCCTCAAAGCAGCCAGGGAGAGGAGAACAATCACCCACCAAGGCAAACCAATCAGAATAACCCCCGACTTCTCAGCAGAGACCATGCAAGCAAGAAGAGATTGGAAAGATATATGTCATGCTGTTAAGTCAAATAACTACTAACCAAGGATACTGTACCCTGCTAAACTCTCATTCATAACTGAGGGAACAATAAAAACATTCCATTCCAGGGAAAAGCTGCAACATTATGCAGCAATCAAACCAACATTACAGAAAATTCTCAAAGATGTTCTACACATAGAAAACCAACACATGTAATACAGAGAAAGAAATGACACCTAAAAATCATACCAACTAAGTAGCACAAGAACTGTCAAGACACAGGCCCTAATGAATGCTTTTAAAAATGGCAGGAACTAATAAATACTTCTCAATCCTAACTCTCAATATCAATGGACTTAACTCTCCAATTAAGCAGCATAGACTGTCTAGCTGGATCAAAAACCAAGATACATCATTCTGCTGTCTTCAAGAGACACGTCTTGCCCCAAAAAACAAACATTTTTTGAAAGTGAGAGGGTAGAATAAAGTTTACCAAGCTAACGGCCCCCATAAACAGGCTGGAATTGCCATCCTCATATCAGTTAAAATAAACTTCAAACTAAAATGAGTGAGAAAAGACAAAGAAGATTACTACATACTACTAAAGGGATCTTTCCTCCAGGAGGACATAACCATCCTAAATATCTACACACCTAATCCCGGAGCTCCGAACTTAATCAAGCAAACTTTACTTTCACTGAAACCATACACAGATCGAAACACAGTGATTGCTGGTGAGTTTAACACAGCACTCTCACATATGGACAGATCAACAAGGCAAAAAGTCAAGAGAGGAACCTTAGAATTGAACAACTATATAGACCAACTAGATCTAACAGACATCTGCAGATTATTCTACCCAGCAACAACACAATGTACATTTTTTTCAGCAGCACATGGAACATTTTCCAAAATAGACCACATTTTAGGCCATAAAACAAACCTGGGAAGATTCAGAAATACTGAAATTATTCCCTGCACTCTCTCAGACCACAAGGGCATCAAATTGGAACTGAACACCAGTCTGCACCAATGAAAACCCTGTAATTCATGGAGATTGAACAAAACATTGTTGAATCACCAATGGGTCATTGAGGAGATCAGAACAGAAATCCATCAGTTTATGAAATTTAACAAAAAGGAGCACACAAAATACCAGCTCCTTTGGGACACAGCAAAGTACGACTCAAAGGAAAATTTATAGCTCTGAGTGCCTACAATAACAAATTGGAAAAAATCACAAACCAACAATTTAATGTGTCACCTTAAGCGCCTGGAAGAAGAGCAACAAACCAAACTTAATCCCAGTAGAAGGAAGCAAATTATTAAAATCAAAGCAGAATAAATGAATTGGAGTCCAAAAAACTACAGAAAGCATCAACAAAACAAGGAGTTGGTTCTTTGAAAAAATTAACCAAATTGACAAACCCTTAGCAAATCTTACCAAAAAAAGGAGGGAGCATACTGAAATAAACAAAATCACATACAAGAATGGTAATATCACAACAGAAATTACCAAGATCCAGAGAATACTTTTCAAACCTTTATGCCAACAAATTTGAGAATCTAGAAGAAATGGATGAATTTTTAGCCAATGTTAACATACCCACACTGAACCAAGAAGACCTAATCCAACTAAACAGGCCTATTTCAAGCACTGAAATAGAAAGGGCAATAAGAGATCTTCCACCTAAGAAAAGCCCAGGGCCAGATGGATTCACAGCTGAATTCTATAAGGTCTTCAAAGCAGAGCTCACACCAATACTCCTCAAGCTCCTCAATGAAATTGAAAATGAAGGCTGTTTGCCACACTCGTTCTACTAAGCCAGTATTACCCTCATCCCCAAACCAGACAGAGATTCATCAAGGAAAGGGAACTGTAGACCCATTTCTTTGATGAATATTGATGCAAAACTTCTCAACAAAAAATAATGGTGAACCATTTACAACAACTCATAAAAAAAATTATACACTATGATCAAACAGGATTCATCACAGGGAGGCAAAGCTGGTTCAAAATATGCAAATCAATTAATATAATTCAACACATCAATAGGAACAAGGACAAAAATCACATGATTGTCTCAAGAGATGCAGAAAAGGAGTTTGACAAGACTCAACACCCGTTTATGTTAAAAGCTCTGGAGAAACTAGGAATCCATGGAACATTCCTCAGTAGAATAAAGGCTGTATATGACAAAACCAGAGCTAGTATTATACTTAATGGTGAAAAGCTAAAGCCATTCCCTCTAAAATCAGGAACGAGACAAGCATGCCCACTCTCTCCACTCCTCTTGAACATAATATTAGAATTTCTAGCCAGAGCAATAAGGAAAGAAACAAGCATAAAGGGGATCCAAATAGGGAAAGAGGCAGTGAAACTCTCCCTCTTTGCAGATGACATGATTCCTACAACTCCATTGCCAAGCCCCTTGAGCTAATTGAAAACTTTGGCAAGATGGCGGGGTATAAAATTAACCCTCAAAAATCAACTGCCTTCCTCTATGCCAACGATGAGAGGAATGAGGCAACAATCAGGAAAGCAACTCCTTTTGCAGTAGCCTCAAAGAAAATAAAGTACCTAGGAATTATCTTAACTAAGAATGCAAAGGACCTTTTTGATGAAAAGTTTAAAATCCTGAAAAAGGAAATTAAAGCAGAACTGAGGAAATGGAAAAACTTCCCATGCTCCTGGATTGTAAGAATTACAATCATGAAAATGACAATCTTGCCAAGGGCTATCTAGAAATTCAACGCAATACCCATCAATATCCAATGTCATTCTTTAAAGAAATAGAAGAGGCAATCCAAAATTTCATATGGAATAATAAAAGACCCCGAATAGCCAAAGCACTTCTTAGCAGAAAGAACAGCACAGAAGGAATTTCAATACCAAACTTTAGACTCTATTCCAGAGTTATAATAATCAAAACAGCTTGGTACTGGCACAAGAACAGGCCTGAACACCAATGGAATAAAACTGAAGACCCAGATATTAAACCACAGACCTATGGCCACCTAATCTTTGACAAGGGAACAAAAAAAAATAGAATGGGAGAAAGACAGCCTCTTCAACAAGTCGTGCTGGCAGAACAGGTTAAGTACCTGCAGAAAACTAAATTTGGATCCTTCTTTGTCACCCTGCACTAGAATTAACTCCAAATGAATCAAAGACCTCTAGGTAAAAGCCAACACACTGAAAACTTTACAGTAAGAAATAGGAGGCACACTAGGCCTCCTTGGCACAGGTCGAAACTTTCTCAATAAGGACCAAGAATCACATCAAATCAGAGAAAAGCTGGATAAGTGGGACTGCATTAAGCTACAGAGCAACTGTATGGCAAAGGACATAGCTAGTAAATTAATTAGGAAGCCTACAGAATGGGACAAAGGCCTCATATCTAAAATATATCAACAGCTCAAAAAATTGAATCAATCCAAAAATAATCTCCAAAGAAACAACCATCCCATTAAAAGATGGGCCAAAGACTTAAAGAGAGTCTTCTCTGAAGAAGAAACAAAAATGGCCTATAGACACATGAAGAAATGCTCAACATCTCTGGTCATAAAGAAATGCAAATCAAAACAACTCTAATATTCCACCTCACTCCAGTTAACATGGCCAGGATCAAGAAAACTAATAACAACTGATGCTGGAGGGGATGTGGCCAGGAGGGATCACTTCTACACTGTTGGTGGGAGTGCAAACTCTTTCAACCACTATGAAAAGCAGTATGGCAGTATGGCAGTTCCTCAAAAGACTATGACCCAGCAATTCCACTACTTGGCATTTACCCAATCATCCAGAAACAAGGGCATACTAAATCCAGTAGTACAGTGTTGTTCATTGCAGCACTATTTCCCATAGCAAAGATATGGAACCAAGCCAGATGTCCCTCAGTTGACGAGTGGATCAACAAGATGTGGTATTTAATCACAGTGGAATTCTATGCTGCTGTCAGAAAGAACATTGCCCCATTTGTAAGAAAATTCAAAGACTTAGAAAAAATCCTATTAAGTGAAGTAAGCCAGACTCAAAGCAACATAGGCTCAATGGTTTCCTCTCATTTGTCATAATCAGTAGAAACCTTTGGCTCTCCTAGCAGAGATTTACAATAGAACACAATCTAGATACATTAGGCCAAATATTATGACACTGAATGTAAGGACCTCCAGGATAAGGAAACAAAAGGCATATAATGAGTGACTGTTGTCCTTAATGTACTATGTTATTGTTCATCTCTTCTGCCATCCCTTGGTTATCTCATATTATTACAATTTTTCACCTTGTTATCTGATATATATGTGCTTAATTGGTTATTTGAAATTGGATAGGGAAGGGGGGAAATCAAGATAAGTGGGAGGAGGGGGGGAGGGAAATGGGGACCATGTCATGAGAAAGGGTATCAATATTTGTGAAGTTATGCACCTTCTATCTCCTGAATATAATGTAACCCTTCTATTAATCACAATAAAAATTTGTTAAAAATAATTAATCTAATTTAATTAAAATAATTTCAATTTAAAAAAATTACATGGGAGAAAAATTTTACTAATGTAAAAAGGTTTAAGATTAGGTATGAGGTATAAGCTCTTTGTTATGGAGAGGACAGGGAACATTAACAAGTTTTGCAAATAGACATCTACTTAATTGGAATATAGCCAATCTCCCAATAACTGCAGGATACTTGTTCCAGGTTTCCTTTCCCCATCCAGTGATAGACAAACCTCAGATGTAATATGATAACATTTAGGCAATGATGCAAATATTTTCAAAAGGCAATTCATTGGATCAACTGATGCAAACACTTCCGTTGTGTGCTAACATTAAAAATTACAGAAGCTGAATAAAGAAATATGAATGATTTAGAAATGCTTTCTACAATCGATTACGATGAGTCAGAGGATCTTTTGGAGACATTCCCACAATTTCTCCCCAAATAGTCCAAATGGGCACTAATTTTATTTGTTGTTTGTATAAACTAGAGGAAAGTTTTCACCATTTTTGAGTCAGTTTTTAAGATCAGTTTTTCTTAAGCACCATTAAATTTGCCTTTTTCAATTTTCACTTCCCTACATCTCTTCTTTTCTCCCTCTCTCCCTCTCCTCCTATCCTCTCTCTCCTACCATGTTAAGTAAATCAACTCCATGAATGTGATGCTGTATGATGGGTACAGACATAGACAGTGAGGATTCTGAAATGACTGACTAATATTGAAATGCCCCTTGCTGTCAAATGCCTCATGTGAGGAATAAAACAAAAAAAAGCATAAATGGTTAGTAGGAAAATAAGAATTGACAACACAATCATCTCCAACCTGCTCGGGCAGCTGCCATCTTTGCATTTCGCATCTTGTTCTCCAAAGCTTGCTATCGGGTAAGAAAGAAGAAAAACAGATTCATCTTTCTGGTGTTTTCAACTGTCCAACAGCAATAGAGAAAGTCATTTTTACACCACATCTTACCATTTTCATCTTCTTTTTCAGCTCCAGATTTGCTGCCTTCTGGCCCTTGGCAGTAGCATTGAGATAATAGATGGTCAAGCTAATGAAAAACAAAATAGAAATAATGGTGCACACAAGGCCCTTCTTAAATTTCCACTTAAATCAGCCATTACCATGGAAATGGACACTAAAGTATTTCCTATTCTAAATCCAAGTTCGTGGGTTAAAAACTGAAGTCTAAGGAGCTACAGAGGTGCATGCAGAATTACAAAGGGTCAGCATGCAGGTTTAGACCTGATCCACAGATTCCTAATTCCACTGCTTCTCTGTCCATTCTTCCATCCTGCCCTATACTATCAGCTTTTCCTTGGCAGTATATTTACATTAGTTTGAATCATAATGAAAAGCAACATTTTAAATTGATGCAGTGATATCCAAGTAAAAGGAAAGCCTACTGAAGCTTAGAAAAAAAATGTTGAATCAAAATGGGGATGATTTTCTGTCTGAAATTCCCTTCTTTAGTCTTTTTTTATTGTCAGGGTGATGTATAGAGGGGATACAGTTACATTCATCAGGGAGAGGGTACATTACTTAGTCTTGATAATTAAAAATGCAATCTTCAAACACCAAGACTTGTGTTTTTTTTAATCTATCTACTATATTATTTTCCTCTCACTTTCACTCCCCCAAATATGTTTTCTGGGATTTGTTGATAATATTTGCATTTTTGGAAAAAGCAATTTCCAGCCCAGCAAGTCTGCAAAATTAAATATGTTCATTTTCCCTTAAGCCAAAATGAATAAAGGGAAAACTGCAGTTCAGTTTTAAAAAGGTAACTGACATTGCTCTTTGTTACAAATAACTGTGAACACATTTCTTCTACTTGTTAACATGCTAGATAATATCCTTATGAGCCATTTAACAGTAGCTATAAATTTGCTGATATGGTCTAACTGGATTTGTTCATCTCTCACACAACTAACTAGAATTAGCTTGAAATTGCATATATGAAAACATGTAGTGTAATGTCTGCCATGAATAAGTGCTCAATAAATGTGTGTGTGTGTGTGACAGAGAGAGAGACAGAGAGAGAGAGAGAGAGAGAGAGAGAGAGAGAGAGAGAGAGAGAGAGAGAGAGAGAGAGAGAGAGAGAGAGAGAGAGAGAACCATTCTAAATATCCAGGAGCTATAAACCTCCCCCACCTCTTGAATTTTCTGTCTATCCCTAACCTTTTTCTCTGCCTTATAATGCATCTTAAACAAACATTCCTCACAAACTACTTCTTTTTCTCCAAAGAATGACTGTCCTCAGACACCTGATCTGGTATCTGAAAACCATCCAAACAGGATTAATATAACCCATTGAGAAAACTCAACCCATATATGCAATTCTCTAATTAAAGGTGATGGAAATCTGAGGCAACTGTAGGAGATCTCTGGATTTGAATAAAATCAAGTTAGTAACAAACTGAATTCTAAATTAGAAGCTCAAACCTAAAAAAAATAAGAATCAGCCTTTATAGATGGTGCTTTAACCCATGCATGCTGCCAGCTTTCCTCTTGGCTGTCTCTCTTAAGGACTAGTAAACTGTGTCATTTATACCAAATGTAGACCTAAGACCATTACCTCTTTATGTCCTATTTTCTTTCTTTCTTTTTTTTTTACCTCCCCTCCCACTTTTTTGTTTATCTTTTTCTTTCTCTCTCTTGTTTGTTACAGTGCTCACCCAGGATCTTACACAGACTGTTTTTTATGTCCCATGAACTAAGAATAATTTTACTTACTTAAATCCTTTTATATAATACCCTCATTTTTACCTGTTAGTCTAAAATATATACAATTTGACCCTTTAAGAAATACAGTCCTTGGGTCTAAACTATCACTGATAACTGGCTCTAAATCTAACTGGAGATGCAAATTAATGAAGAAATAAAACACAAGGATGAAAAGAGATTCATCTCAATTTCACTTATTAGTCACTTAACTTGCGGCAAATTTTCCATGTGCTATTTATAATCTGATTAACAGAGTCAATTTCTTCTGGTTTTTTACAAAAATTAAATAAATCAGCCATGTACAGTAAATACCTAGAAAGAGCAGTCTCTCTTTTTCTTCAATTCTGTGGCTTGAACTCATGGCCTAGGTGTTCTTTTTGCTCAACACTGGTGCTCTACCACTTTGAGCAACAGTCCCACTTCTGACTTTCTGGCTGCTAATTGGAGATGAGTCTTAGGGACTTTCCAGCCTGGGCCAGTATTCAACAGTGATCGTCAGATCTCAGCCTCCTGAGTAGTTAGGATTACAGGTATGAGCTACTGATGCTGGAGAAAGGGTCTATGTTTAGCCTCACATACTATATTATCAGCTTTATCACTTACAAAAAACAACTTCATTCTGTATGTCAGTTGTTACCTTATAAAACTGAATAAAATGATCCCTCTCCTCATCATTTTAAGAGGCTGTCGATATTGGTGCTAACAGGATCAGAATCCTAGGCCCTTTACTTCACATTACTGTGTCTCCTTCCTCACATATCTTACCTTTTCCTAAACAAGACCAGCTGTGTACACTAACTTTGTTCCTCACATGTCCTGTCCTGGAAGTGGCTTAAGAATCATCCTCTTGCATGGAAAGTAAGAGCAATATTAGACTTGTATTTTAGATGGAAGGATGAGAGAGGACATTGAAAGAAATAGGCTTTTCTATAAGTTTAGCCATTGTGACCAAGAGTTAAATGAAATTTGTTATGGGAACCAAAGTATGCTAAGTTCCTTTGGAAATCACTTCTAACTTTGAATATCTAGACAAATGACTCAGTGTAAGACACTGTAGTTCTATGATTTTATTATTGTGGTCACAGAGCTATTGACAGGTCTCTAAGAACAACAGTGGAACTATTTTTAAGAACCTTTAAGCCTTTAGTCCTAAAATATATCCCTCAGGGCCCCTAAGGGGACTATTAACTTAGAGATTCATTATATCTGTATATTCACAGCCATCTGCTTTATGGAACAAGAGGTGGGAGACATACTGTCAGGGGAAGTTCGATGTGCTGATTAGATTTAGCATTTAGCATTTATGTTTCCCTTGCTTTAGCTGTTTACAGATAATTATTTTGGTTACTTGGGAACAAATCTTATAATCCTGGGAAAGCAAAGACAGATGCAGATGGCTGGGAATTAGATCCAATAGGATCAGTACACAGCTCATGGATTTTATCTCTTACCGCCATGTAATCAGTGCTGAATTTGGTTATCTTACACTGCACCCCTGACAGGGAGATGAGACAGACAGACAGACAGACACACAGAGACCCAAACTGACAGAGTGACAGAGGCAGGGTTACAAAGGGACAGAGAGTCAGAGATAGTGAAAGAGAGAAGAGACAGTGAGGAGGAAAGTTATAGTAGGAGAGAGGGAAAAAATAAGAGACAAAGATTAAAAGGTTGAGGGGTAAATGGATGCCAGAAGCAAAATGCAAAAAGTCTTTCTGTGAAAAGAGGAAATACGTACACCATCACGAGAATAATAGCAATCACCAGTCCAGGGTTAGAAAGCTGTCTCAAAATTTTTGCCATCCAGCTTGGGAAATCATTCTCCAGAGTCTCACCAATGACCTCAAACATTCTGTTTTTGCCACTATAAGAAAAAAAAAAAACATTGACAAAAAAGACACTGTGTGTGTGTGTGTGTGTGTGTGTGTGTGTGTGTGTGTGTGTGTGTATTAAAAACAAATGGGAAAGTCATGGCTATAGCAAAGGAATTGGAAATACATGTCAAAAACTGCTTCTGAACCCTTGGGTTGAGAATCTGTTTTGCTACATCTGCTCATATTTAAGCTTAATCCCCTCAACATAAGAACAGGATTTGAGGAATGTTTTTCCATCGTACAACATGGTCAGAGTTGCTAAAGAAATTAACCACAGATTAGATATTTCAATATTAGCTCTCTAAGGGTTTGAATCGAGATAAGTTTCACACCGAGGCTGGGGCTGCCTCTCAGCTAGCTATTCTTGTTTGACGTGAACACAGAGTACTCAATTTTTAATTGGTTTTGGAAATGAGCACAAGAAATAGCCTGGTGGAATAAAACCTACAAATAAAATCAACTGTTTGTTTCCATATAATAGTTTCCATCAGGTTTTCCACCAGACCTCCCTCACCAAGGATTCTGTTTTCTGAATAAGCAGCCCTTGACTTTCAGTGCTTCTTATGCTGGATGGCCTCTGGTGAAAACTAACAAAGACATATTAAGTATATAGGAGAATAAACTCTGTTAAGCGATTAAAACAAAAGCAGGATGTTTAACTTAATATAAAGTAGTACTATAACAGAACATTCATTAGAAGTAACTTTTCTGTATATGTGCATTATTCCTTCTATAAAATGTTGTGATTTTTCAGAAGTGATTTGGGTTGTATTTCAAGCAATCCTATGTCTGGTCAGATTAAAAGTTTAACACAATATAATACTTAGTTTTCCTTTGTTTTTTAATGTTTAAACATTTTCAGTTACAACATGAACATAATCCCCAGATCAGAGAATTTTTTTTCTTTTCTATTAATGAAACTAATATTTTTTGACAACAATAACTGTAAGTAGTTTGTCATACATCATTGGGCTTGGGATTAGCTTCACTGTATTTGCTTTGCTACATCAATTACAAATCTGGAAACAAACAAACAAATATTGTAGTAGCATTGTCACCATATAATGTTAACTGTTAATGCTCTTTGTAAACCGATTCCTAGTGTATGATCTCAGTTATTTATAAAAGATCTACATAAAAGAAAAACATTCATCTAAGTACCAAAATACTGAGTTGTAATTTCATGTTTATGATCTTATGGATAGTATTACTTTTAATATTAAAATGGTTCTGCAATTTCCATACTGTTTGAGATATATAATTTTGGCAACAAGGTGAAAATGTAAGAACTAAAATGTCACAATGTATACCAAAACCAAAGGAATGCCCACTCACTGGTAGTTAACACCTGTAATCCTACTACACAGAGACTGAAATCTAAAGATCACAGTTCAAAGCCAGTCCAGGCCAGAAAACCCATGAAATTGATATTTCTAATCAACCACTAAAAAGCTAGAGCTGTGGATCAGCTGATAAGAGTGTCTACCTGACAGTGCTCAGGACCTGAGTTTAAGCTCCAATACCATCATATGTCCATTGCACACAAGTGTGATTACACACAGATACACACACACACACACACATATCAAACTTTGGGAAACCATAAACTGTTCTAAATTATGGACAAACAGTGAAGAGGATATCAAGTGTCAGGGAACAAGGACAGAAAAATTAAAATTGTCTTAACCAGGAGATCAAAGAAATAATTAAGTTGTACAACTACTTGAGGTAAACTCATTTAATAGGCAATGGAATACTTCTCTCAAAAATTCACCCGAATATACTACATCTCATCACTCTGTTTTGTTGTATGGATAAAGGGACCCTGCCCACTGCATTTGAAAACACCTGCAACTTGAGAGAAACAGGTCATCACCGAAGTGTCCTCCAACACAAATCTGAAGATAAAATTCAAACTTCAAATTCATCTTTCTCAAATCTATCTTCACCAGTTTCTCCCCAACCCATAAGAGATCAGACAACATTCACTAGGCTCTCAAGACCAACTACCCCAAGGTGAGAGTTGGCCGAGGCAGTTTTCAAGAATAGCATGCTTCTTCTCATTTCTAGAGCATAAGACTTTTTGAACCCTTGGCAAAGACAAGGAAGCAGGAAGCACTGCCCTGATTCAAGAATGTGTCAAGGAAATAACCACTAGAATAGACATACCTCTTCCTAGAGCTTCTCCCCTCCCCCCATTTAAATTTCCTTAATTTCAAATCACTGATAGTACATACTGAGACTATCTAAATTTAGTGTAAGTCAGATACCATGCTTTAATTGCAAACTAATCTGTCTTTGAGTAAAAATAAAAGCAACTCACTACATGACATAAAGAAAGAACTAATTATATATAAGAATTAATTATATATACAAAAGAATTGAGAAATATAGAGGAAGGGGTAAGTTGAAGGGGAACTGAAGATGTTGAAGTGATGACACAAATCAAGATGCATTGTTCAAATAAATTTCTTTGTTAAATTGCAAAGAAAAATGAATATATAACCTAGAATTAAGATAAGGAAGGGAAGAGGTGGGTTGGCAGATGTGGGTGAGAATGGATCAAGATGGGTTGGATTCATAAACTGCTTTGAAAGGCAACTTCTTCGTACAACCCCTTAAAGACAGTAAAAATAAAATAAATTGCCTGGATTAAAATTTTTAAAAATAAACAACTAAACTTTGTGCAGTCATTATACCTATCTAACTCAGTGGGATTTAAAATGTAAATACACTTACACAACCACTCACCTCTGTATTTTCATGATGAGGATTGTCTTAAACACCTTAAGGGTCTTTGCTAGACTTTTCTGAAAAGGCTCAACTATCAATTAAAAACCTCTGAAAGTACCGGAAAACTAATACTTTGTAAAAGAACATATCACTTGATCAAAGTATCTCCTTTAAGACTGTAATTTCAACTTTAGTCTCCAGATGGCACTCTCTGCATTTTTTTATTTCAGTCCTCTCCTTCCCCCACCCCCACCCGCCTTGAGTCTGACAGACTCCAGTTAGTTTTGATCTAACTTCTGACTTTACGTTTTCTTTCTTTCTTTTTTTTTAACCAGGGAAGCAATAACTTAAGCTATTATTAGAGCGCAAGACACCTTTGATATTGAGTATATCAATGAAGCTTTGACATTAATTAAACAACTGGGATCTGACAACATGAGGGATAAATACAGTGTGGCCCTAGCATCATGCTTATCATTCACATGGACCTCACACTCAGCGCTCCCTCCAAATATATGAATGCTGGCTGGTAATTCCACTTGCATTCTCAGGTGGATGTGCAGTAGATCCATTTCTATGGTTCTATAGCAAAAGCAGTCCTATTCTACAGATACCAGGGACTCTTCTTGGGGAGAAAAACTGAGGAACAAACTAAATGTTTATGAACATAAGCATTTGGGTTCACAAATAGTATGATCTTCTTTACACTTAGTAGAAGTCAATACCGTTTCTACTTCCTTTGTTTGAGTCATCTTTCTGTTTTCAAGATGATGCCCCCCTATTCAGATGCAGTAATAATAGCTGGCCACCTGTGGATATGATAAGTATCAGAAACTTTGCACATCTCCATCATATGATCAAGCCTCACTCATAGCTAGTGATCTCTTACTGTGGAAGCAGCTCAGATTCATCTACTGTTTCACTCAGGCAGGGCCTAAAACAACATCAATTATTTTCGCATTTACAACACATGAGGAAATAGATGGAAAGAAACTCCCTAAGACTCTTCATGTTGACTCTCCTTATATAATACTAAATACTCAATCTCATTTCTACCAATCAAAAATGCCATTGTTGAAAAGAAAGCATAAAAGAGAAAATAGTTCATCTGCTATGTGACCATCTCTATGTCTACCCCTAAATGAGCATTATGCCTCTGTTTAATAATAATAGTAATAGCAATAATAATAATAAGAGACCTGAAAGGACCACAATCAAAGGATGGTGGGAGAGACACGATCATATAGAGGACAGGCATGGTGGACAAGAAGAGGATGAGGAGCAACATGCCCAGGTAGAAATTGTTTGATCTGGAAGCTTTGAAGACCCTGGCTTCAGGAACATTGCAGCACATCACAGCCCAACACTGGAAGTACATGGATGTGTGGAGTCTGAGGATATTGATGCCTGGGAGGCTCGGAGCAAAGAAGGAGCCCATCCTAGAAAGAAAACAAGAGATTTGCTTAGTGTTCAGTCTTAACTCTGTATCAAAGTCACAAAGCATCTGTTTATTTTATGCGATGCTGCCTTACAAAGGGAGAAACTGTATTTCCATACTCAACCACACAAACTCTTACTGACAAAAGAAACTAACCAATTTCCATCTTCTACACGTATTCCCACTTTACTAGAGCGATTGTAAGCATGATTCTTTTATGTTATGCACTGAAATGATTCAAAATATCATTAGCGAATATAAGAATATATAAGTAAACAGTATCTTACAATTATTTCCATTTCTTCATTTTTTTTCCTAAAATAAACTTAATTTCTCCTAATACTCATGTCATAAACAAAAATTGACCCTTAATGTCATTCGTTCTTTTTGAATGAACTGTACATTTAGATCAATTGTTTTTGTCATGGGTAAGTAATTTTTGTTTATTGAATGAGAAAAATTTTAAATGCATTTTTTAATTTTTCTGATACTAATCTTTTTCTCATTGAGTCAATGATAGCATTTTAGAGTTGCATGGAAAGATACATTTGTATGGAGATACATATCATAAATACACTAAATGATATTTTATTCATAATTCATAGCTATCTTTGTATGTCTGCAAGATCAAAATTCCATGCATCTATTTGCATTTAGATTATCCTCCTACTTTCTTGTTTGACTTGTCCTGGAAATCCACTACTTTGTGCATGTAATTCTTTTTTTCTTGTAGGGCACGGGGCTTGAACTCTTGGCCTGGGCACTGTCCCTGAGCTCTTCAGCTCTTGAGCCACAGCAACACTTTCATTTATCTAGTGGTTAATTGGAGTTAAGAGTCTCATGGATTTTACTGCCCAGGCTGGCTGTGAACCTTGATTCTCAGAGCTCAACCTCCTGAGTAGCTAGGGTTACAGGCGTGAGATACTAAGCCCGGCTGTGCATTAAAGGTTTTTTTTTTTTTTTTTTAAGTGTTTTTGTCAGTTCCTGGACTTGAAATCACATCTTTGAGCTCTCACTGGGTTTGTTTGCCTATTGCTGGTGCTTGACTAGTAACACTTCACATGCATACTAATTGCTTTAAGGTAGATACGTCTGGTGAGGTCTTTATTGTGTTCATTTTTTGTTATTTTCATTTAGCAGTTGTGCAATTTAATGTATGAGTTTATGAGCACAATTTACTAGTTAATTTGAAGCAGAATCTTGAAGATTTATTTGTCTATTCTAGCTTCAAACACCAGCCCTCCAAATCTCAGCCCTCTGAGTCGGTAGGACCATAAGTTTGAGCACCAGTGCACTGATTGCAAGTCTGCTTTTCAAAATTGTTATTAAATGTCATTTTTAAACAGAAATATGTTTAAAGAGGTTACTTTTACTTGATCTAGTTGACTATACAAATAAAAGAAATTTCCATTTTCTTAGATTAGAAAACCTATTAGTTCTATATTATGCATTATGAATTGCAATTGATTAGTCCAAAACCAAAAAGAAAATATATGGGTACTTATTCTGAATGTAGGGTGAGCATTCACTTTTGAACTGCCCCAACTATAAAAAGGCCTTTAACATTTTTGGCCAGGTTTAACATTTTATACATACTGAACAAGTCAGTATTCTATTTATTTTGGTATATTACAGAAATATTTTTTTAAAATTTTGATCTGGAATCTAGGTCTCTCCTAGCAGAGAATTACAATAGCTCAAAACCTAGGTAATCTTAACAAAAACTGATGTGGAAGTTAGCTCATACTGTAAATGAATTATGCCAAACAAAAGTTAACCTATTTCTTCAAAAAAAAATAGAGAAAAGGATGGAAGAGGTGATACTGATCCTGATTCATTATGCTCATCAATCATTACATTGAATCGAAACCACTTTGTACAACTAAAGATAATTTCTCTTTGTGTGTGTGCGCGCGCGAGTGCGCGCGCGCACACACACACACATGCATGTTCATGCATGTGGCTGTGCTGAGGCTTGAACTCAGGGAATTATGCTTTTTTATTCTTTTATTTTTATTCCTTAAAGCTAGTCCTCTGACATTTGAGCCATAGCCTCACTTCTGGGTTTTGGTGGTAAATTGGAGATAAGAGCCTCAAGTACATTCCTGCCTGGACTGGATTCAAACCATAATCCTCAGATCTCAGACTCCTGAGTAGCAAGAATTATAGGAATGAGCCACCAATGACCAATGATTTAAAAAATTAATGAAATATTGCCATAATTTGGATTGTCTTGTCAGTAAGAATCTAGGGAACAGTTCTTTAATGATGTTTAGCATACTAAATTGATTAATAATGGTATCAGCATCTGTAGAGACCTAGTTGCAGAATGAAACTACTAATTTTATCTTATACCCCCCTCATACAAATCTTCCTTCTGCATCACATCCGCTCTCTCACCAACCTCTTGGTGGTTCGAAGAGTATTTACAAAAAGCACTGACCTACTCTGAAAAGCATGTAAGTATCTTGGTATATTCATGTGACTTCCTAAAGCCTCAATCAAATTAATCAGAAACAAGCTTGGCCAAAATACAGAAAGCAATAAAAGAAGTAGACTGCAGACATATAGTGGTGGATCTGGGATAGATTTTTAGATGTTTCATAATTTCAGTGTGTAGAATGACAAGCGGCACCAATCAAGACAGCAGTTACAACATCTGTTTTAGACAACAGCAGATGATAACTAAGATAATCTGTTGTCTTAATTCTGAAAGAACACAATAGACAAACAGCATAGGTCTGAGAACCTAATGACATTTGCGTAAAAGCCATAGATATAAGGCAGGGCCTCTCATTACTCCAGTAGTTATGTGAGCCATTTTCTGCCATGACACCAGATTTCCCTCTGAAAAATCAGAATCCATAGAATCAGTCATCTCTCCTTGAGCCATCTTGACTTTCCTCTCTTCTTGGAGAATAATGCATATAATCCAGCCCTTCATGGCTCTTTAGATATTTGGGACATATTTGCAAAACTTAGAGAGTATGGGTGCAGAAATTGCATTTTAAAACACATCTGACAACAGAAAAATGGCCTTTTTATAATGTTTTCTCCATTTTAATTCATTTATTCAGACACAGGAATGTGAGAAATCCCACTAGCATGATGCTGCATTCATGAGGGTGGTCTCGATGTTAGTGAAATAAGATGGTTAGTGAAATAAGAAGGGCTCAATGTGTGTCAGAATACTAAGGTTCAAAAATTTACAGTCCGATTATAGCTAAGGGATTTGAGGGAGATATGAAGCTTGTTTTAAACCTGAAGCCAACCTAGAATTTGTGGTAGGATAATGGTGTGATCGGTAGCACAATACTCTATTGGACACACATCTCAATGTGTGTGACTGCTTGTGGGTTAGGATGCTTTCAGTTAAGAGTGACAGATTTCAAGGACACATTGTCCCCAGATGAGTTACATGCTGTGACCATGTTAACTTGTCATAACCTGTCAGGGTTTGGGGTAGGAATGCTTCCATTTCCTAAAGATTAAATTCTTCACATCAAAATAAACAATTCCAATATAAAAAAACCCTGTAAAACAAGTTACAAACTTCAGATTCTATCTTAAACTTGAACACCTAAAAATATGCATTTTATCTTATAGACTATTGAGATCATTTTTTTAAATAGCTATAAAACATTTTAAATATGGTAATGATAAGAAAATAAACTCTGTGTCTCAAAAAGGTTTTATGTTAATTTATTTTTTATTTAACATTTGATCATTGTTTACATATTAGATCTTGGTGTTCTATAATATAAAAAGAATGTTTATAAAAATAAATCCAGGCGGAGGGAAAGTAAGAGAAAAACATGAGAAATATCAATGTTTAAGAAGTAATGTACCTACTACCTGATGACTCTAACTGTAACTCCTCTATCTGCTATCCCAATAATAAAATACAATAATAATAAAAAATGAAATACAAGTAAGTCTACCAAGCAATGTACATATTCCCATGATTTATTGAGAAAAACAGGGAGATGAATTTGAAGACAATCACATAGAATATGCTTAATTAATTAAGTAAATAAACCATCTTCTTTGCAAAAAAAAAAAAAAACAACAAAAGTTAGAATCCACACACTGATCTCCTGTGACCTCAGGCTATAGGACTTTCTGCAATAAAGACCTTGAAGACTCATTTAAGGAAAAATCTGCTCAACAATGGGCCTACCAGATCATGCCTTGATTGAAGATTAAAGCGAGGACATTGCCACTGATATCAAATTCTGTGTATGAAGGCTAGAGAGAACACAGGTATTCATGAATGAACATCTCAAATGTAAAGTCAGGAGTGCTTCTGCACTGGTATGTCTTTCATTAACAGCAGAATAAGCAGCTGTATATACAACAAATAAGAAAGTCAAGTTAGCATATGAACACTCACTTAAAAATGCTGTCATTCAAGTCTGTATAAGTATGGCTAGTCACTCTCTTAACTGCTGATGGCAAAAACAAAAACTGTAGCCAAATTTGGGGGAATAGGCTTTTTGCCTATTTACATGCATAATTAATTCAGGCTATATTTTTGATTGCTTAAGTTTTTTGATTTCTCTATCAATCTTAATATTTTAATGTTAGCATTACTCTTATATATACATATTTTTTCTTTTTTCTTTTCTGATATTTTTATTTATTTATTTTCTCTTTTCCTCTGAATTTAGATCTTAGTTCCTTTCCTTCTGTTTTTTTCTTCTATATATTCCTCTACTCTTATCTGTGCCTCCCTCTATTTTCATTATATCCTTTAATTTTTCTTTTAATTTCACTTTAACCTGTTTCCCTTCATTTCTGGCCCTTCTCTCCTTCATTTTCTTTAGGCTGTTGATCCTTAATTATTTGTATTAGAGTTCTAGTGTATTTGTGTCATTTATTTGGGGGAATACCTATCTATGAGTTTGAATCTCTAACTTGCTAGGTTGGTTCTTGTCTTAAAATGGTATTCTCTTGTCATGCTGGATTGACCTTTGTTTCCAACTCGGAAGAATAAACCATAGAAATACAAGAAACACATCAAGTCAATGAACTTTAACTCCAACTCAAAACAAACAGGCCATAGAGTAATCACTGAAAGACCTAGAGGATAATTTTCAAAGTGCTTTAAAAAATTCTGCTAGCCGCCAGGCGCAGTGGCTCACACCTGCCATCCTAGCTACTCAGGATCCTGACATCTGAGGATTAAGGTTCAAAGCCAGCCCAGGCAAAAAGGACCAGAGACTCTTATCTCCAATTAATCTTTAAAAAATGGGAAGTGAGGCTTGTCTGAAGGGTAGGGCAGTAGCCTTGAGCTGAAGAGCTCAGGGACAATGCCCAGCCCAGGATAGGGTGGTAGCCTTGAGCTGAAGAGCTCAGGAACAGTGCCCAGGCTGAGTTTAAGGCCCAGGACTGACAAAAAAAAGTATGTTAGCAAATATGCTGAATGAAAAGACTGAGAAGTGATAAAGAAGATCAATGCATACTAATAAAGGGATCTCTCTGACAGGAGTATACAACAATCAAAATATTTATAGAACAAATACTGGAGTACCCAACTTCATCAAACAAACACTACTTTCCCTCAAAACACACATGGATCCAAACACATTGATCACTGGTGACTTTAACACACGGCTGTCACCTCTGGATGGATCAACATGGCAAAAACTGAAGAGAAACTTCAAAATTAAATAATTGCTTAGACCAATTAGACTTAACAAATATCTACAGAATATTTCACCAAGAAACATCAGAATGCATGTTCTTCTCAGAAATACATGGTTTAGTCTCCAAAATAGATCACATTTTAGGGGACAAAGCAAATCTGTGCAAATTCAGAAATATTGAAATTATTCCCTGCATTTTCTCAGACTACAATGAAATAAAATTACAGCTGAAAACCAAATGGAGACCGAACAATACAATATAGAATCACCAGTAGGTCACTGAAGAGATCACAATGGAAGTTCAAATGTTTATATTATATAACAAAAATGAGTACACAAAATACCAGCTCCTATGGGACACAGAAAATGCAGTACACAGAGGAAATTTTATACCTTTGAATGCCTAGATCAACCTCAAACCAACAATTAATTGATGCACTTTAAGCTCCTTGTAAAAAGACCAACAAATGGGACTAAATGAAAGGCTCTTTATGATATAGAAACAAGAGTTTTATCTTGTGTGATTGTTGTTCTTCATGTACTATGCTATTTCTCTTCTCTTCTTTTGCTGTTTGGTTAATTTCATATTGTTAATTATCTGACCTGGTATATTATATATATATATATATATATATATATATATGTAATTATTTGTTTATTTAGAATAGGAAAGGGAAGGGGAGAACAAGGTGATTGGGAGGGGGTGGGGGGAGAGAAATAGAGACAAAATATGAGAGGTAGTGTCAATGTATGAGATATGATGTATCCTCTGGTGAATGTAACTGTGACCCCTCTATACATTACAATAAAATAATGTATAACCATCCTAAATGTCTACACACCTAATCCCGGAGCTCCAAACTTAATCAAGCAAACTTTACTTTCACTGAAACCATACACAGATTGAAACACACTGCTTGTTGGTGACTTTAACACACCACCCTCACCTATGGACAGATCAACAAGGCAAAAATTCAAAAGAGAAACCTTAGAATTGAACACCTATATAGACCAACTAAATCTAACAGACATCTGCAGATTATTCTACCCAGCAACAACACAATATACGTTTTTCTCAGCAGCACATGGAACATTTTCCAATACAGACCACATTTTAGGTCATAAAACAAACCTGGGCTGATTCAGAAACACTGAAATTATTCCCTGCACTCTCTCAGACCACAAGGGCATCAAATTGGAAGCGAACACCAGTCTCCACCAACGAAAACCCTGTAACTCATGGAGATTGAACAAAACATTGTTGAATCACCAATGGGTTATCAAAGAGATCAGAACAGAAATCCAACAGCTTATGAAATTTAACAAAAAGGAGCACACAAAATACCAGCTCCTTTGGGACACAGCAAAGTATGACTCAGAGGAAAATTTATAGCTCTGAGTGCCTACAATAACAAATTGGAAAAATCACAAACCAACAATTTAATGTGTCACCTTAAGCGCCTGGAAGAAGAGCAACAAACCAAACCTAATCCCAGTAGAAGGAAGCAAATTATTGAAATCAAAGCAGAATAAATGAATTGGAGTCCAAAAAACTATAGAAAGCATCAACAAAACAAGGAGTTGGTTCTTTGAAAGAATTAACAAAATTGACAAACTCTTCGCAAATCTTACCAAAAAAAGAAGGGAGCATACTGAAATAAACAAAATCACATACAAGAATGGTAATATCATGACAGAAATTACCAAGATCCAGAGAATACTTTTCAAACCTTTATGCCAACAAATTTGAGAATCTAGAAGAAATGGATGAATTTTTAGCCAATATTAACATACCCACACTGAACCAAGAAGACCTAATCCAACTAAACAGGCCTGTTTCGAGCACTGAAATAGAAAGGGCAATAAGAGATCCTCCACCTAAGAAAAGCCCAGGGCCAGATGGATTCACAGCTGAATTCTATAAGGTCTTCAAAGCAGAGCTCACACCAATACTCTTCAAGCTCTTCAATGAAATTGAAAATGAAGGTTCTTTACCAAACTCATTCTATGAAGCCAGTATAACCCACATCCCCAAACCAGACAGAGATTCATCAAAGAAAGAGAAATATAGACCTATTTCTTTGATGAACATCGATGCAAAACTTCTCAACAAAATACTGGCCAACCGTCTACAACAACTCATCAAAAAAGTTATACACTATGATCAAACTGGATTCATCACAGGGAGGCAAAGCTGGTTCAACATATGCAAATCAATTAATATAATTCAACATATCAACAGGAGCAGGGACAAAAATCACATGATTGTCTCAGTAGATGCAGAAAAGGAGTTTGACAAGATCCAACACCCCTTTATGTTAAAAGCTCTGGAGAAACTAGGAATCCATGGAACATTCCTCAATATAATAAAGGCTGTGTATGACAAACCCACAGCTAGTATTATACTTAATGGTGAAAAGCTAAAGCCATTCCCTCTAAAATCAGGAACGAGACAAGGATGCCCACTCTCTCCACACTTCTTTAACATAGTATTAGAATTCCTAGTCAGTGCAATAAGGCAAGAAGCAAGCATAAAGGGGACCCAAATAGGGAAAGAGGAAGTAAAACTTTCCCTCTTTGCAGATGACATGATCCTGTATTTAAAGAATCCTATAGACAATACTCACAATCTCCTTGAGCTGATTCAAAACTTTGGAAGGGTACCAGGGTATAAAATTAACCCTCAAAAATCAACTGCCTTCTTCTATGACAACAGTGAGAGGAATGAGGCAACAATCAGGAAAGCAACTCCTATCGCAATAGCCTCAAAGAAAATAAAGTACCTAGGAATTATCTTAACTAAGAATGTAAAGGACCTTTTTGATGAAAACTTTAAAATCCTGAAAAAGGAAATTAAAGCAGAACTGAGGAAATGGAAAAACTTCCCATGCTCCTGGATTGTAAGAATTAACATCATGAAAATGAAAATCTTGCCAAGGGCTATCTACAAATTCGACGCAATACCCATCAATATCCCAATGTCATTCTTAAAGAAATAGAAGAGGCAATGCAAAATTTCATATGGAATAATAAAAAAAACCCGTATAGCAAAAACACTTCTTAGAAGAAAGAACAACACAGGAGGAATTTCAATACCAAACTTTAGACTCTATTACACAGCTATAATTATCAAAACAGCTTGGTATTGGCAAAAGAACAGGCCTGAAGACCAATGGAATAGAACTGAAGATATTAAACCACAGACCTGTGGCCACCTAATCTTTGACAAGGGAGCCCAAAAAATAGAATGGAAGAAAGATTGCCTCTTCAACAAGTTGTGCTGGCAGAACTGGTTAAGCACCTGCAGAAAACTAAATTTGGATCCTTCTTTGTCACCTGCACTAGAATTAACTCCAAATGGATCAAAGACCTGGAGGTAAAAGCTGACACACTGAAAACTTTTCAAGAAGGAATAGGAGATACACTAGGCCTCCTTGGCACAGGTCGAAACTTTCTTAATAAGGACCAAGAATCACAACAAATCAGAGAAAGCCTGGATAAGTGGGACTGCATTAAACTGCAGAGCTTTTGTATGGCAAAGGACATAGCTAGTAAATTAATTAGGAAGCCTACAGAGTGGGAGAAGATCTTCACCAACCATACAACGGACAAAGGCCTCATATCTAAAATATATCAACAGCTCAAAAAATTGAATCAATCCAAAAACAATCTCCAAAGTAACAACCATCCCATTAAAAGATGGGCCAAAGTCTTAAAGAGAGTCTTGTCTGAAGAAGAAACAAAAATGGCCTATAGACACATGAAGAAATGCTCAACATCTCTGGTCATAAAAGAAATGCAAATCAAGGGGCCGGGAGTTTGGCCTAGTGGTAGAGTGCTTGCCTAGCATGCATGAAGATCCGGGTTCGATTCCTCAGTACCACATACATAGAAAAATAAAAGCCAGAAATGGTGCTGAGGCTCAAGTGGTAGAGCTCTAGCCTTGAAAAAGTCCAAGGACAGTGCTCAGGCCCTGAGCTCAAGCCCAGGACTGGCAAAAAAAAAAAAAAGAAATGCAAATCAAAACAACTCTAAGATTCCACCTCACTCCAGTTAGCATGGCCAGGATCAAGAAAACTAATAACAACTGATGCTGGAGGGGCTGTGGCCAGGAGGGATCACTACTACACTGTTGGTGGGAGTGCAAACTTGTTCAACCACTATGGAAAGCAGTATGGCAGTTCCTCAAAAGACTAAACATAGAGCTCCCCTATGAGCCAGCAATTCCACTACTTGGCATTTACCCAATCATCCAGAAACAAGGACATACTAAATCCACCAGCACAACAATGTTCATTGCTGCACTATTTACCATAGCAAAGATAGGGAACCAACCTAGATGTCCCTCAGTTGATGAGTGGATCAACAAGATGTGGTATTTGTACACAATGGAATTCTATGCTGCTGTCAGAAAGAATGACATTGCCCCATTTGTTAGGAAATGGAAAGACTTAGAAAAAATCATATTAAGTGAAGTAAGCCAGACTCAAAGGAACTTAGGCTCAATAGTTTCCCTCATTTGTCATAATCAGTAGAAACCTTTGGCTCTCCTAGCAGTGATTTGCAATAGAGCAAAACCTTGATACAAAAGGCCATATAGTATGATGCTAAATCAAAGGACCTCTAGGGTATAGAAACATAAGCCATATAATGAATGAATGTTGTTCTTAAGGTACTATGTTATCTCTCATCTCTTTTGCTGTCCCTTGGTTATCTCATATTGCTACAGTATCTCACTTTGTTATCTGATATATCGGATATATTTGTATTTGGTTATTTTAAATTGATAGGAAAGGGGGGAAAACAAGATGAGGGGTGGGGGTGGGGGGAGGGAAATGGGTACCAAGACATGTGAAAGGGTATCAATGTATGTGAATTAATGCACCTTCTATCAGGCAAATACATGTAACCCTTCCATTAATTATAATAAAAATATATGAAAAAAATAAAATAAGAATTAATAAAAAAGAAAGTAAAAAAAAAAAAGAACAAGACAAGGATGTCCACTCTCTCCATTCCTCTTCAATATAGTATCGGAATTCCTAACCAGAAGAATAAGGCAAGAAACAAACATAAAGTGAATCCAAATAGTGAAACAAGTAAAACTCTCTCTCTCTGTCTCTCTCTGTCTCTGTCTCTGTCTCTCTCTATCCCCCTCCCTCCCTCCCTCTCTCTCCCCTCTCTCTCTCCTCTCTTTCTCTCTGTCTCTCTTTATATCTCTCTTTGTCTCTCTCTCTCTGTCTCTCTCCCACTCCTCTCTCTCTCTCTCTTCTCTTTCTCTCTGTCTCTCTCTGTCTCTTTCTCTGTCTCTCTCCCTCTCTCTCCCTCTCCTTCTCCCTCTCTCTCCCTCTCCCTCTCTCTCCCTCTCCCTCTCTCGCTCCCCCCCTCTCTCTTTCTCTCTCTCCCCCACCATTCCATAATTTCCACTCCCAAGTTCTTTAGACTTATCTGGAACTTTGGCAAAGTAAAAGGATATAAAATCAATCTACAAAAAAAATGACAGTTGCTGGCAGGGTTGTGGAGAAAAAGGAACCCTACTACTGTTGGTGCTATTGTAATCTAGTTCAGCCACTCTGGAAAGCAGTGTGGAGGTTTCTCAAAGAACTGAAAATTGACCTTCCCTACCATCCCACCATACCATTTCTGGGCATCTACCCTGAACATCATAACCCAAGATATGATAAGGACATCTGCTCAGCTATGTTTATCTCTGCACTATTCACAATAACCAGGCAATGGAAACAATCCAGATGCCCTACTGCAGATGAATGGATACAGAAAATGCGGTATATATATATGCAATGGAATTCTACATATCCAATAGACAAGATAAAATAATGGCATTCGCAGGGAAGTGTATGAATCTAGAGCGAATCATGTTGAGTGAGACAAGTCAAGACCTAAGGAAGAAAAGGCTCATGGTATCGTTAATATGTGGCTATTAGCTCCAAACAGTACAAGAGCAAGGACTCAATATTTGCATACCCAATGCTATGGACATGGTATTGGAAATATAAACACAACTACATAGACATAAAAACCTATGAATATAGACATAATATTTTATTTCATAAACTAACATATATCTATGATATACAAACCCCTAGCCTAATTTTGATTAAATTCTAAAAACTAAGTGCCAGTAATTGTACATAGAGATTCCCTTCTTGAACACTTGTTTGTTAAACTTGTCATTTGAAATACGATGTAAAAATCAATGTTAATAAAGTCTTTAATAAAAAATAATAGATTTTCTGTATGCCAACAATGAGGAGAATGAGGCTGAAATCAGAAAAACTCCTTTTGTAATAGCCTCCAAAAAGAAAGCTTACGAGTTAAACAAAGAAATGAAGGACCTCTATAATGAAAACTTCAAAAACCTGAAAAATAATATTAAAGCTGACTTAAGGATGTGGAAAAATCTACCATGCTCCTGGATTGGGTAGATTAACATCGTGAGAATGGCAATACTGCTTAAATCTATCTACAAATTCAATTCAGTCTATCAATATTCCAACATCATTCTAATGAACTAGAAGATGCAATACAAAAATGCATATAGAATAATAGAAGGCCACAAATGAAGAGCAATTTCTCTGAAGAGTATTAAATAAAAATGACCAATAGACACCTGAGGAAATGTTAAACATATCTGGCTAAAAAGAGTAAAAACAGAGCTCTTGTAGAGCCATTCCACTTCTGGGCATTTACCCAAATAACCATAAGCAAGGCAATACTAAACCTACCAACACAACTATGTTCATTGCAGTATGATTTGCCATAGTTAAGATATGGAACCAACCCAGATGCCCCCTTAGTACACAAATGGATCAAGAAAATGTGATGTATATGTGTATAATGGAGTTCTGTGCTTCCATTAGAAAGAATATCATTGTCCCATTTGTGCAGAAATAGAAAGATTTGGAAAAATAGTATTAAGTGAAGCCAACAAGGCCCAAAGAAATGTCAGTTGTATGGTTTCCCTCATTTGTAATAATTAGAATATGTCTATGATATGCTTAGCAGGGGATCACAGTAGCCTAATCACTATGTGCATAATGAAGTATAGCAAAATGAACTCCAAGGATTGGAAAAATGGTTTTTATTGTGCTCTGTTTGCAGTTATTTCTAATTTTGTTTTGTTTTAGTTTTCTGTATGTCTTGTATATAAGTCCATCTGATCCATGAAAGGAAAAAGGAAGCACAGAAACAGCAGGCCAAAGATGAACTCATGCAACAATGACATTCACTAGATACTACGTTGGAAATGAACTTTACAACTTGGGAGGAGAGTGGGGAAGGGAAAGCCAGAGAAATTGAGAGAGGGAGGAACAATGTTCAAAATCAATGTGCTCATTACCTTACTTATGGAACTGTAACGCTCCATTTATCACCTTCACAATAAGTATTTTTTAATGTAAAGGAATTTTACTACAAAATAAATACAGGAAAAAGAAATATAACAAAATTTAACAAGACATTGAACTTAAAGTCCATTCTTCATATCCTAGCTCACATGATCATGCTCAAGACATTAGCAAAAAGTGATTCTTCATGTAGATGGCTACTAATAGGACAATGTGGGAACCCTTGTAAGGGTAACCAGACAAACTCATCTGGGTGGTACAGAAGACATCATGACAGGAGAACTACTTCCAACTGAAGTTAGTTTCAAATAGTAAGAGTAATATAACTCTCTTCTACTTTGTTTGTGATGGAGAGTTCAGAATAGATGGACGGATTCATAATCAGAATGTCAGAAGATGGCCAATATGAAGTGAAACTATGAGAAATGCCTATAAAGCACAGATCCTCTGCAAAACCTCAGATCGTAATATTTATAGGTTTAGTTCAGTGCTTACATATCCCTAATACAATTCTCAATCCCAACACTCTCTCTCTCTCTCTCTCTCTCTCTCTCCTCTCTCTCTCTCTCTCTCTCTCTCTCTCTCTCTCTCTCTCTCTCTCTCTCTCTCTCTCTCTCTCTCTCTCTCTCTCTCTCTCTCTCTCTCTCTCATAATAACACAAATGCATAAGATAACCCCAAAGAATCTCTGCTTTTTCTAAACCCTGAAACTTGAGAATAGCTACGTAATAACACACAACAGTTCTCTGATTTATAACTCTAACAGAACTATTTCCAACATTCAAATACTTTTGTCTCTTATGTCTCATGAATACAGCTCCAATTTCATCACTTTCTCCAAAGGCAACGCTGCTTTTCCTTGACAACTGAAACGTGGGAAATCAGGAAATATCAGGGATTAAAAGCAAATAGAGTATAGCAAGAATGATCAATAAGATAAAACAATAAGATGACATGTAATAAAATAATAAACACTCCTGTCTATAGGCACAATAACCATGACCTGGAGAATCGCGACATAAATTAATTGAATCACTGTTAGAAGATATATAAAATGTAAAATCTATTTAATACATTTTCTAGAAGGATAATGCTCATAAAAGGCAAAGAGGTTTTGTTGGCAGGTTTTATTCTAAAACTAACAATGATAAAAATGTGTCCTTCACAGAAGAAAATATTTCTTCTAAATGAGAGAATCTGAACTCCAATTCTCTCTCCTTTTATAGGAATATTTTGCCCTGGATCATCTACATTTTTCCTACAATCCAGTATGATCAAAGAACACAGAAAAAATGCTCAGTCATGTGGCTTATACTGTCTGTGAACTTAGAGTAGTTTTTTTTCTGTGTCAGTTCAACAATCAAATCTTCAATTTCCTTAGAATGACATCACATTTAATCCACCAAACTATGGAAGAAAAGAAAACTCAACTTTTTAGTTGCTTATTTTCTTTGATCTCTTATGAGTGCATAAATCTCTTCAAAGGCATTTGAAATAGTTCATAACTGCTTGATAGAAAAACACAAAAGACACCCTGGGGAATGAATCCTTGATCGCGCATCATGAAGCAGGAGCAGCTGTAAGAATAAAATCTTTGATTTCTAAATATTTCTGATGTAGGCAAGATAAGAGGGAATTCTAACTACCAACGGTTCTTGTGGGATAGACAATTAACCTGGATCTAAATCTATTAGACTTTGCCCCACCATTTTGTACTTAGGTGAGCAGGGTCATTTACCTTTCTGTGGGCCTCAGTTTCTTCACAGACAAGCTAATAAGCCAACCTGTAAAGCAAATCTGGACTGTCTTTACAAAAAAAAATTTTAAGACAGTCTAGGGGCTTGAATTTAGGGCTTGGGGACTGCCCTGAGCTTCTTTTACTCAACACTAACTCTCTACCATTCGAACCGCAACCTCACTTCCAGCTTTTTCTGTGTATGTGGAACTGAGGAATCGAACCCCGGTTTTCATGCATGCTAAGCAAGCACTCTATCAGTAAAACACCTTTTCAGCCCATTTCTTTTGTTTTTGCAAATAAAATTTTGTTATAATAACTACTTCTTTTACAAAAATCAGAGTTCACTGGCTATAACAGAGGTCATATGACTTGCAAAATGTTAATTTTTTATGAACCTTTCAAGGAAAAGCCTACTAACCCTTTTTCTGGGTTATTTCTACAATCCTTTTTTAATCTAAAATTCTAATACCCATTGAAAATTAGACCCAGATATAAAAGAATTTGAATTCAATAGTTCATATATAAAATACAGAACATCCCATTCTAAAAATGAATCACATGCAAGACTCATAAAAAACAACAAAAAGTGATATATGTATGAAATTAAATGCTCATTCAGAGGTTGTCTGGAAAAACTACAAGATTCTAAATATATTTCAAAATATTAAAGGAATACTTCATTAAAAATAATTTGTAACATATTGTATTGACTTGCCTCTGAAATAGTACAAAAAGAAAGATAAATGATGCAGGGTAGGGGAAATTTTGTTAAAATTCAAGACAATGATGTAATTCAAATAAGAGAAGTATGAATATTATGTTCACTAATGGCAATTTATCCCTACCAACACTGTAAGAGGCTTGCAACAAGGGAATCTACCTGGATTTGGGCAGAGAAATATAGACAAAATTTGATGATATTTTGCTAATTTTGGACCTTTGTCATCTACCCAGAGGAAAGACATACCATGCCCACAGAATTAAAAAGTCTGGGGAGATCCATTGTCTCTCTAAATATACTTATTTGGAGCAGATTGCCAGCCTATGGATATTGTGACATGCAATTTGGAACCACAGAAAGAATTAATTCTATATTTGAATGAACTTTGTCTGGCATTTTGCACACAAACTTCAGTTGTTACAGCTGAAATCATTGTACTTGGAGCTGTGCACTGACCTGGAATTAGCTTCAAACCATGCATTCTCCAATATAGTCTCCAGACCAGAGTCAGTACCACTTTTAGGGAATTTGTAAGTGAAGTTATTTTTTGGTTTTGTCCTAGAGTTGCCAAATAGAAATGCTATATTTTTCCCAGGTCCTTGGGGACTGTAATATATGCTCAGCTTGAAAACCACTGATGGAAGACAAACCTTAGCTTCATCTACTAAAACAATTCAGCTCTTGGGATTCTACTTCAAATCTGAGAGTAGGACCCTGTTGGCTTCAGATGGGATCTGTGCACATGTTTGAGTAAACTTCCAATAGAAACTATCCTGTCCCCATGTCTATGTCTCACACCTTCTAAGAAACATCAATGTCTTCTATTGATGCTGTATTATGTTGTCTTCTTCATTGTTACCTAACATCTCCATATTCCAAGCAGAGAGTATGAGTTTATCTTCTAGTTCTATATTACAACTCATCATCCTAAGGCTGTTCTACTGCAAATAAGCTTGAGTGAAAATGTGACACAAGCCAGGCTTTAGTGGCCCATGCCTATAATCCTAGCAACTTAGAAGGCTAGGATCTGAGAATGTCAGTTCAAAGCCAACCAAGGCAAGACAAGAAAGTCCACGAGATTCTCATCTTCAATTAACCACCAAAAAGCTGAAAGTGGAGCTCAAATGGTAGAGCATTAGCCTGGAGTGAAATAGTTCAGTGATAGCACTCAGGCCCTGAGTTTAAGCCCCAGGACACACACACACACACACACACACACACACACACACACACACACATACACACACAAATTCAACAAAGTAGAAACCTAGTTGATGGCCCTGAAGTTGGTTAAGCATGGGTTTAATGATTTAAACATCTCAGTAGTAGGATTAAAACAAAAAGAACATCTACCTCATATCATTTTTGTTATATTTATATAAAAGAATATACATAATCTCTTGTGGCATTTCTGAACATAATAATTAAGACAATATAAAATATAATGTAGCAATTTAATATATTAGCATAGGAATATAATACAGTGTGATTCTGATCCACCCAGTCTGTGAATCATATGATATTCATTCATGGATAGTCTTCAGCCTCTTTCTTGAAGTCTGAGGAAATTTCCCATACTCTCTATTTATAAAATTCAAGCTAGGATACCATTTCAAAATACAACTCTAGGGGGAAAACAAGAAGAGAGGAGGTGGGGGAGGGAAATGGGGACAAAAACATGAGAAGGGATAGCAATGATTATTAAGTAATGCACCTTCTTATCTGGTGTATATAATTACAATAAACTTATTTGTTTCAAAAAATACAACTGTAAAACCATTCACTGAATAGGCAAGGGAACTAAAGAGAGACTTATCAGAAGAAGAGATTAAAATGGCAGAAAAATGTATGAGAAAATGTTCATCATCTATGGTCATAAAGGAAATGCAAATAAAAACAACCATAAGATACCACCTTACCCCAACAAGAATAGCCAAGATTTTTAACTCAGACAATGACAGTTATTGGTGGGGTTGTGGAGAAAAAGGAACCCTACTACACTGTTGGTGCTATTGTAATCTAGTTCAGCCACTCTGGAAGGCAGTGTGGAGGTTTCTTAAAGAACTGAAAATTGACCTTCCCTACGATCCCGCCTTACCACTTCTGGCATCTATTCTGAACATTATAACTCAAGATATGATAAGGACACCTGCTCTGCTATGTTTATTTCTGCACTATTCACAATAGCCAGGTGATGGAAACAATCCAGATGCCCTACTGCAGATGAATGGATACAGAAAATGTGGTATATATATACAATGGAATTCTACATAGCCTTTTGTGTGCCTTCTAATGCTGAAATATTCAGAGTTAGTTTTCATCAGGATTGTTGTAAGAAAAAGTGAAGATGATATAAAAAGTCTCCTTCTCTGTGATTGAGCCATCCAACCCAGGATAATTTATCATATGGAAATAATTTATGCATGCTACTATGATTTCACATAAAGGTAATTATTTATATAAATGTAGTTAGATATAATCCTGACAGTTATAACAAGAAAGAATTGACATAGCTCAATTACAACAAATATAATACTGACTAAATCAATGAGAGGATATCTATCAGCCATTAATGAAAACATGCCACAGGGAATTAAGTCAGAACTCAGTGGTAAAGCACATGCTTAGCATAAGCTAGCCTCTGAATTCAAGTCTGAGCACCAAAGAAATGTAAGCAGCTGTTCATAGCATACAATTGTATCAACATGAGTTATTTTGGTTATCTATTGCTCTGTGTACACATATACATTCATATGCATATATAAACAAATACTTAGGTTTATATGTATGAATATAGATAGTATTATATAAAATGTATGTTATTTATCTACATATAAATAATATTGATATTATTTGATGCAAAGAACCCAAATAATCTTGTTTGTGGTAGAATTTCTCATACTCTCTCCTTCAATATTCTATAATGAATCAATTACTTTTTTTAATAACAGAAATGACAACATTTGCTGAGTGCTGGTAGCTCACACATATAATCCCAGCTACTCAGGAGGCTGATATCTGAAGAACATGGCTTGAAGCCAGCCTAAGCAGGGAAATCTGTGGGATTTTGATCTCGAATTAAAATCTGGAAGTGGAGCTGTTATTCAAGTGGTAGAATGTTAAACTTGAGAAAAACAACAACAATAACAAAACCTCAGGAGCAGAACCCAGGCCCTGAATTCAAGCCCAGGCTGGGTCCAAACCACAATCCACAGATCTAAGCCACTTGGATAGCTAAGATTACAGGTGTGAGCCACCAGCACCCCAGCTTCCAATAGAATTTATTTATTTTTTTTTCCAGTAGAATTTAAAGAAGAGAAGGCATCCTGTTCCATGATCTATAACAGAGTCTAAAATTTGCCACAGAGATGTCTATCATTGTCATCTTCAGTGAAAATATACCCAAGAAGTGAATGTATTGAATTCAAGGCCTAGTACTGACAAAACAAAAACACACAAGCAAATAGAAATGGCAACATTTTTCGAGTATCTCCTTAGCTAACCATACCTTGTGTTCTTTTTCTCAGAATGACAGTTTTTTTGTGAAACTGTATTATCAACCAAGATGAACAAAACAGTAGGTGACATTTCCATCAACCCCTTTTCCTCCAAACAGTCCAAATTTCCAGTAGTGGGGCTCTGTGTGTCGCTTGTTTATCCAACCAGAAATGCTTTCCTCAATTTCTGAAAATCCTAATCATTCTTCAAGACTCAATATCGGTGTGCTTCATATTGAGTCTCTCCCAGTCTATCTCAGTCTCAGTCTGTCTCTCTGTGTATTTCTGTGTCTCTTTTTGTTTCTGTCTCTCTGTCTCTCTGTCTCTCTGTCTTTCTGTGTGTCTCTGTCTCTCTGTCTCTCTCTGTCTCTCTGTCTCTCTGTCTCTCTCTCTCTCTCTCTCTCTCTCTCTCTCTCTCTCTCTCTCTCTCACACACACACACACACACACACACATTTTTTTTATCTCTAACTTTCCTCACCAATGTCTAGAGCAATTGAACACTCCTATGGCATTTTTCTCTTACACCTTTGGTGAGGCTGCAGAATGGACATCTTAATTTGGAAAGTTAGTGGAAAGTTGGGACTAGTATTACAGAGGTGTCCAATGTATCCAAAAATAAATGTAAACAATCCATTTATTTATGTAAAATCTCCAAGCTTTTAAAGATAAGCTCATTAAAATAATAATAATAACAATAATAATAATAATAATAATAATAATAATAATAGAAATACAACACTAGTCAGTTGAGGAAAAAACCCTCTAGTTGAACTCAGCCTGCAAGTTCAATTTGGAATCTCTCTGTGTGTTATATTTTCTATATCTCTGTATTTCTTCTACATAGCACAGAAGTTTATCCATTGCACCATGAGACACACACTGGGTAAGCAATCCATTTACTGGATAAATGATGATATGATCCACAACAAAGAGATGTCATTCAACATAAATATCTAAAATCTTTCTTTGATTCTGATTTTTTCTGTCAAAGAGCCTTCCTAAGATGACATGAGAAAATTCATTCTCTATGACCTAAAACAGAACCTTGCTTCCTGTACTTTGCACTAACTGAAGAGTTCTGTCAGTACTGAATAAATAATAAATTATAGTTATTTAATTACAGCTTTCATGCATCCAGGTCATGTTATACTATCTTCATATTTGCAAATTGTCTACCACTTTAAGAAGAGAGCAGAAAGGGGATAAAAGCAAACAAAAACCAAGCAATGATCTAAGAAAGAAATAGCAATTTTTATGTCTGCCCTAGAAATGCTGAGTCAGGTAAGGAAAATAGAAATGAAATAAAGCCAGCTGAATATCTCATAGCAAGCAATGGGAAGGCATCACAAGAGTATCTGGGATGCATAGCATTACCTCGTGTCTTGTGTTGCACAGCAAAGGACGTTACCTAAATGTTCTGGGCATCTGGGAGGGAGGCACTTTCAGTGAAAGTGCTAGAGATGAACTACTAACAGGCACTGTCTCAAAGTCAGACACTCAGATGATCTAGCCCAGAATTTTGAAAACATTCTTGAATGTAAGACTTGTCTAGAAACTAGGAAACTTGAGAGCATGAGACAAAAGAGACCAGCTATAAAGTGTAGCCCTTCACTAGTGAGGCGAGAATTACTGGGTCCAGAACCCCAAACTGAAATGGCTCCATGGGCTTATCACTGCAAAGAGATAGAATCTTGTCATAGCCAGATCTTTGATGGCACCGGGAGGCGGTTTGAGCCCAACAAGGTACTCAACGCAAAACACCTGCTGTGTGACCAATGACCCTCTGGTTCAAGTAACAGAGGTCAACAATTTCTTTTCAATGCTTTTATTATAGAAGAGAGAGTTCAACACATTTTTAAAGAATCATCAAATACTTATACTAAATATATAAATATACTAAAATATATATACGATGTAGACAATATTATGTATATTATATACATTATCCCATAAATATTAATATCCACACACACATATATATGATTTATATATATCACAGGTTGGACTAGAGAATTCATTGATTACATTTGATTGAATAGTCAGAGAAGATTTCCATCAACTGAGTCTTTTTAAAGATGAAAAGGGATCTGCTATGCCAAGTTGCAAGTAGCATAAGTGTTAAAGTTGGACTCGTCCTGTTTTGAAAAAAAGGATATTGTCTTGAAAATGACAATTAACACTCTCCTTGAGGGAGAGGAAATAATGACTTCTTATGGTTGAACATAAACAGAGAAGCTCATGTTTGTGAGCTATATAAAGCAAGAACAAAGGTTGTAATAGATTTCAGAAAGAAAGAAAAGAAGGAGATCATACTTCTGGAATACCTCCAGAAAAGGATTTAGAATTCACGCAAAGTGCTTTGGAAGATGCTGTAGGATTTAGGAACAGTACTATCAATTCCCTTAGCTCAAGTTTAACTTCAGGATAACTAGAGCCAATTTCATTTGCCAAAAAAAGGAAAAAGAAAAAAAAAAGAAGGAAAGAACTGTAAAAACCTGGCAATGCATTAGGGTACAGATGGCTCCCATTGTGCTACTGCCCTGAATAGAGTCTACACCACTGGGGTTTGGAGAAACCCGTATTATTCTTTCAAGAATAATTCCAACCAGAATTTAACTCTCCTTAGCAAATCCTCGTCAGTAACGTCTTTTTTGAAACTACACCCCCCACACACACATCCGTTGTTTCTTTTAGGGTCTTACTAGACTGTGAACTCCATAAAGCAAGTGAAATACTTAAGCTGGATCCTTTTATCTGCCAGTCTATCGCATGGTAACTGACATATGATAATTATCTCCTAGTATAATAGAATTCAAAGGATTTAGTGTACCTACAGTTGATACCCATCTTCTCCTGATTCTAAAGAACCCAGCTTCTAAGGAAGGAGAATGGTAATAAAGCCAAGATTTCCTGAGTTCAACATCTAAATTGACAGGTCAAGGGCTATTGCTTTAGCTATCTTGTGCCAATTTTCATTCCAACATTAGAAACATAGAAACTCAAGTCTAGCCTCTTTTGAATGACAATTATACTCACTAGTGTGCACTTAAGGATATCTAACAAGAATATCTCATCCATCAGACTCAGCATAGCATGTGTGAATGATGAATACCAAAGGAAAATCTAACACATCATACTTACATATCCATATTCCAAATCCCAGCACCAGCAATAATTGCAAAACCTTACAAAACACGCCCTGAGGAAGTCGCCAATGAGGATGGTGACATAAGTGGTCAGAACATCAGAAACAGTCAGCCGCACGAATTCCTGTGGAGAAAATGAGACAGTGACATCTTTCAGTGGCCTTAGTGTTAAAGTTGGACTCGTCCTGTTTTGAAAAAAAAGGGATATTGTCTTGAAAGCGACAATTAACACTTAAAAGAAATCAAGCAGTGTACACGAGAAGTAAAAGATTCTTTGTCTATTTGTTAGTCTAAAAATATTCCCTCGCCATCTCCAAATTACTATGCCAAAGCTTTCTTCTTAATTTCTTTACTTCTTTTATGCATATGAAACAAAAATAAGATCAACTATGAAAATATTCACTGCAGAGGAATTTAAGACTGCTAACTGGAACTAAATTGCATATTTAAAATAGGTAAAATGCTTGATGTGAGAATTATATTCCAACAAAATTGGTTAAAAATGCTAAAAATCCTCTGAAAGGAAATGGAAAATTTTACAAAATAGCATATGTGATATATATGAAATAATTTTTAGTATACAGGTGGAAATGACTATTTCTTTTCTTTTGTCAGTCGTGGAGCTTAAACTCTGGGCCTCGGTCCCTAAGCCTTTTCAGCTCAAGGCTGGTGCTCTACCACTTGAGCCACAGAACTACTTCCAGTTTTCTGGTGGTTAATTGGAGATAAGCATCTCATGGACTTTAGTGCATGGCTTTGAGCCACAATCCTCATATCTCAGGCTCCTGAGTAGCTAGGATTACAGAGAAATGACTATTTCTATGGACATGAATATGTATATATGGAAATGAATATACATATGTGCATGTATGCATGAGAAAAAAGTTGTGATATGGGTTTGAATTTATGTGCAAAGGACATGTATTACGAAATAGAGATCACTATTTCTTCACAGAAGTCAGATGACAGTAATTAAATGTTAAGAATGAAGATACAAGTATACATTTTTCATCATTGTAGCTTGCTTCTGCTATTTTCTTTTTATTTATTTCCAATAATGTATGCTTTAGTATTGTAACATTAAACTTAATAGGTCATAATTTTGCAAAAATACTAGGGTATTATACTATAAAAAATCTTTTGACTTTCCTTTCTTGCAACCTATAGACTCTCTTTCCTAGAATAACTAGTAAGTTGTCTCATAAGACAGAGGTACACTTAATGAATGGGCATTAGATTAGCCTTGAACTTCAGAGCTGTGATTCCTAAACTCTAGGCTGTGGACTTCCTCCTTGAACTTTAGAGCTGTGAATTCTAAACTCCAAGCCAATGTGATACTATTGTAACTCCACAATGTGCATCAACTAACTATAATGGAAGTACAGTTAACAAAATCAATCATTATTGAAAGCACATAATTCAGACATTGTCAGCACTCATTCCCATTAATTCCCACCAAAAGTAGTCTTCTTGGAAGTGATAGCAAAGAAAGAATGATAGTGAAGACAGAGTGACCCTACCCCGGTGGTGACAGCTTTTAAGAACAAGTGACTGTTGACCCTTCTCGAGACCTACACATCCAACTCTATATTCTTGTACTGTTCCTCCTTTGTCTTCACTGGCTTTTGTTCATACCCTCAAACCTCACATTTTTCTATGCAGCGAGCCTTCACATGTGGTCTTCACTGCACTAATCACTCTTGACTCACATCTTATCTCAGTTTACACTGACTAATATATATCATTACAATATTACTAACTAGGAAACCTTCTTTCACCTCTGTTATAGGCCAACACTCTGTAATAAATTCTCAGATCTCTGATTTTATCTTTGATTACTCTCGTATTTTTGCCATTTTGTGCCATTCTTTTCCTAAGGAACTTCTCCATCTCCAAGAGATTATGATTTTTTATGTTTTCAAAATTCAGCACAATGCTTGGTGTTGAGAACTCATTCAATAAATATGGAATTAATGAATAAGTGATAAATCTCCAAACATTGTTTGAGGGACATATGTTTCTTCTCTTCCTTTTTCTTATGTTTCTTTTGATTTTTTCAGGCAATATTGAGTTTAGAACCTAATGACTAGCAAGAACTAGAGATAGGGTGATGAGGGATATTTTTTCAGTTTCCATGGCTAGTTCAAGACTTTCTGAGGAAAGATATAATTTCAGAATGAGAAGAAAATTCATCACAGCCTCATCGCAATGGTTTAAATTCTATTTTTTCCTATTTGTTTATTTGTTTATTCACAATAAGTGAGATAACTTTTATCATAATATTCTTAAAGAGAAGTGAACAGTACATTGTAAATTTTAAGTATGTATTCTTATACCACAGGAGTAATGCTTGCCTTTGCAGAAAAGGGAATTCGAAAATTGATGGCCACGCCCATTTCAGGGACATTATCCCATGTCAGTTCTCTGCATGTTTCTCAGAAGGGACATGTGTCCTTTCTGCAAGGCAATGGGTGAATCCTACCCTAGCCAGCAACTATACTGTCATGATATTTAAGTGAAATTTCTGGGCAGCATTGATTAATAAATCTGAAGGAATCACTGCAGGCAACAGTGGAACAATTGGCAAGGAAATCACAGAAGACCCAACTGTGCATGTCCTAAGCCAGGGGTGCTGAAACTGTGCTCTGAGCTGATTATGCTTAATGGAAAAGATTTAGCACTGGAAAAGAAGCTGAGCACTGTAATTCCATGATGAAGGTGTAATTTGGCTTCCTGTGAGTTCTGGAGCATATTAATTCTCTTTAAACTCCTTGTCAACAAAATGATGCTAATAGGCCAGGCACCAGTAGCTCAGGTCTTAAGCTGAAATCTGAGGATCATGGTTCAAAGACAATCCTCAGCACACTGGAAGCAGGACGCAAATGGTAGAGCATCAGTAGTAATACCTGGTTAAATATAACAAAAAGTAAAGCTTGGCACAGTAGAAATACTCAATAAGCTTAGTCACTCATCATCATTGTCATCATCCATTCTGGACTTCTTTCTCTCCTTTACTACAATGCAGACATCAATAAATAGCTTCAAATAGTCCTAAGAAGGGTTTTGCTTTCTATCGAGTATCTAGGGGAAAGGTAGAAGAGGAGAGTAAATCCAACAAGAGAGAGAGGGCAAAGTGAAGGAAGATGACAAAGTAAAGAAAATCACTGAAGTTTCTATTTTTAAAATGCAACACAACAAGCAGTGTAGTCTAGAGTCTTCCAAAAAGAAAAAAATATATATTAAAAGTGTCTCTTTAAGTATGTGTGAAAATATCACAGAAGCTTCTATGTCTGAAAATAAATATCCTAGATTAATAATGCATATCTAATAAATCTATCTCATCCTGAACAGTGGGTAGTCAATTTAGATCTTATTCTTTACCATTAATTGTATTTGTCTTGTTTGATTGGGAAGGTTAATTATCCCCCTGCCATCCTGAATTCCAGGATGTGTAGAAGAAAATACCTCAAGCACTGAGTTTGCATAAGTTGTGTTTGCTATTTTTTTATTAAAGCTTGTGATGAATAGTTTGGAGGCAGTGTATATATGATAAGGCACATACATATTAAACACCATGAAATCATGCCTATACTTTTTACTACATAGTCTTAAAATATGGAAATCATTTGTTCTCAGGTATTCATTGCTTATTGTTGCTATAACAAATTCCCACACGTTGAGTAGCTTAACAATACAAATTTGTATTTCCTTCAGTTCCAGGAGTCAGAATTATAAAATCAAAGTACAGTCATCTGAGAGAGTCTGTTTCTTTGTCTTTCATAGTGTGTAGAAGTTTGTCATCCTGGGCTCATGGGCCTCTCCTCCATCTTCAATGCCTGTCACTCTAACTTCTACCACCATTGTTATATATGTTTCTGACTCTATTCCTCCCATCTTCTACTGTGACAGACTCTCATTATTTCATTACGCTCATTCACACAGTTTAGCATAGTTCTCCAAAATAAAGATCCTTAATTTCATCTACAAAGCCCATTTTACCATGTAAGGTAATGTATTCTGAAGTTGTAGGAATATGGAGTGAACAGCTTTGAAAACCATCATTCTACTCCCCTCCCACACACTTCTTGGATCTTAAGTTTATCTCTTCTAAACACACACACACACACACACACACACACACACACACACACACATACACACACACAAACACACACCTTTCATTTCATTTATTTGATACTTAGTAGGCTCTTATAAACATGAATTGTGCAGGCCTGAAAATTCAGATTCTTAATAATATGGGACTAAGCAAAGAATTGACATAGTCTGGAAAAAGTTTTAATACAATAAAAACTTTGTACTCAGACTTTCATCATGTATGTTCAGTATCACATATATTTAATTTTTTCCTCATAATTGCAGTTACAACTAATTGGCCTTAACCAGACTGAAGCAATACATATCAATATTTGTTTAAATGATCTTAGTTGAATAAGGATGATGCTAAGCCTTCAGTATCCTTTTATATTACAAACGTAAGTAATTACTCTAATAATTTCCCAAAGAGGTTACATTACAGCTGAATCTAAATGATAAATTCAAAATTCTCGGTTCTCAAAGAACTAAACCCTAAAGTCAATTTACCAAATGTACATTACAAATGTTAATAGAATGAATTAAAATATGACTTCTCAAATTAAAGTTAAATATGTGCAGAAATACAAAGACCTGGAGTGGGTCTGTGTTGTTTTTGTTCTATTTGTTTTGGTTTTCTTTCCTCTTATTAGAAAACAAACTATATGAAATGTTTTTTCTTTTCCCTTGGGAATCACATTACATTTAGATTAGGGGAATTTATATAATTGTCATGAAAACAAGTTAAAACAATATTTCTTCTAAGACTCAATGGAAATTTACTTGAAATTATTTCCTCTAAGGCCTATGGGGAAAATCACTATTTTATGTAGTAATTATGATCACTACTAATACTAATATCAGTATATGTCCCCCTAAACAAACAATTCATTTTGCTTTTATGGTGAGCAAGTCACACTAAATTAAATTTCATTGAGAAACTAGCTTAATGCTATACCTAATTCTAGGTGCTGTACTAGAAAACAGGCATGTAGTAGAAAATTTTTCAAGCCATTATAAACTATTTTCCTTTTATATGTACTGTATGTATGTGTGTGGACAACAATACTGATATTATATGCAAATATAACATTATATTGCTACACGTATGTTATTTCAGGGAATGAGTGTGAGGATTGTATGAGTTAATATATATAAAACTCAGAGACAGAAAATGTAGAGTACTCAATAAAATTTACCTACTTTATTAATAAGCAATAACAAAAAAGGAGGCTACACATTTGATCCTGCTATTTTTTTTTCTTTTACACCCACAGATGGCATAGCCCATCTTCCTAGAATTACCTGTCCCACCATTGTTTCCCAGCAGGGTCCTCTTGGCACATCTGCAGGATGCACATAAAAGGGAGGCCCAGTGGTATTCCCTGAGAGTGATGCATTGTAGGCCTTGATCATGTTGGCCTCCCACAATGTAATATTGGCCTTCACGTGCTTCTCTTCTTCAATCTAAAAAGCCGAGATGGAATAAGAAATCAGGCAAGACAGTTTCCAAAGGTACTTGGAGCAGTCTCAAGACTGGGAAATGAATACAATGGTAGTAAGGACAATCTGAAGACCCACCTTGTTGTTTATCTCATCCATCAGAGCAAGAATAAAAACATACAAGTTGCCTAAAAGAAGAGCAAAAATGCGTCCCAGAAGCCATTTCAGAGCAATGAGAGGATGATAATCTTCCAATTCAGCAAATAAGTCAAACAGTGTTGGACAGAACATTCCCAGGAGAGACATAACCATGTTCATCTACCAGGAAACACAAGGAATGAACCAGGTTAATGAGACTTAAAAATTAGTATTGCTTTCCTTAGAATCCTTAGAATTTGGGAGGATTTTCCACTAGGTTCTTCTGATCTTTTATGCAGTGTAAGAAGAATTTTAGAGCTCAATCTCAATAAAGCATTAAAGACCATATTCCACTCACATTCACAAGATGTGAATGTGTATGAGATTGTCTATGTACCACTAAAAATTTATTTGTCTCTTTCTATAGTGAGGGATAAGATTTACAGCACTCTTTTCCCAGAGAACACATCTTGTTCTCCATGGTAACTGATTGTGATATGATGATGTGCTTCATGGTGAGTGAAAACAAATAGAAAATGATCTGCTTACAAATAAGGTGCAAACTGGGAATACTAACTTAACAAACACCAGCATGTGAAATAGTTTAGTCAGAATGGATGAACTCCTTAAAATTGTCTCAGAACTAGATACTGGAAAACTAAGGCAATGCAGCTCTCAGAGAGAAAGACAGAGAATCACAAAAGTAGAATATATATATATATGTCTGTATTTCCCCTGCTATTTGGAATCTTTTTATTGTCTTATTGCACTAGATTAAGATTAAAAAAGCAAAGAACATATGCTACTTTTATAATGAGCAGAAAAGCTTTCAGGTAATTATGTTTTCTGCAAGTATGTAGCTCCAATTGTCACTACTAAATCTTTTCCATTTTTTCCCTGCATATTTGTACTTTGAGAGATTATAATTACCAGACTATATTTAGAAAGTAATTGTTATTTTTTAATTAAAAACATTCTATTAGTATGGTCAAGAAGATAAAAAACTCATCCTGGCATACTATAAAATCAACTTGAAATAATTTTAGCCTCTCTAAAAAACAGCAGATGCTGTGCAATTGGGCATAAGGCAAATAACAATTTTGTGTCATTCGGTTTCTAAAATGATTCATGAATCCCCATTATTTTCCAAGTTTGTCTCTAGGATTTAGGGGTTTCTAAAATCAGTCTTGAACAGGTTCTTATAAAGGATGTCCCTTTTAATGATAATCACTCCCATCCTTCAACATGGTTAATTTACTCAAAAATATTATCAATATAAATTAAGGATCAAAGCCCCTGAATAAAATTTCCCCATGCATAATATTACAATTATAAGGAATAATGTTGAAAGCAAACTTGGCATATGCTTTGAGGAGTTCAAGGTTTAGAAAATCCATCTTTTTGACAAAGGGTAAATAAATGCAGCAGTAGTAACCACTGGACTCTATGTGGAAAATAAACTGTACAACTTGTGGGGTGGGGATGAGAGGGAAAAACTGAGAGAGAGCAAGGAAACAAAGAAATGTACTGTTTACCTGACTTACATAACTACAACCCACTGTACATCATCTTTATAAATGCAATAATTTGTTTTAACTCCCTCTTCTTATTGACTTATTTTCGATGCCACATATGATGTTATAGTCTCTTAAATGCATGCTTCTTCATTTTGATAACATAAATACCTACTGTTTTTTTTTCCATTGGGAACCTTTCTATATGTAGCCTATAGCATTACTTATTGTCCATGATTTTTCTGGCATATTCTAAACTTATCAGGATCTTTTTGTTTGTTTGTTTGTTTGTTTAAAGTGGTAGGTCCACTTTGCTTTCTTTTTTGTCAGTCCTGGGCTTTGAACTCAAGGCCTGAGCACTGTCCTTTGGCTTTCCTCAAGACTAACACTCTACCACTTGAGCCACGGCACCACTTTAGGCTTTTTCTATGTATGTGGTACCGAGGAATCAAACCTGGGTCTTCATGCATGCTAGGTGAGCACTCTACCACTAGGCCAAACTCCTGGCCCCACTGTTTTATTCCTTGTGATGTTTGTGAATTCTAGAGGATCTGTGCCAGTGCTAACACTTACTGTTGTCAGTTTCCTTTTTTAAATTTTTATTACTTATATTACTTTTTTGTTTTATATGGTACCAAGGAATCACACCCAGGGCCTCATGAACGCTAGGCAAGCACTCTCTCACTAGGTCACATTCTCAATCCCATGAAGAGTATTCTTATCTTCTACTTAAAAAAAATATTCTCTGAAGCTCTTCAGATATTTCCAGCCTGTAAGAACTCTACACTTATCACAGCCTGAATGTGCGTATGTTTTAAATAAGCTCAAATTCAGAATCATGTCCCATTGTATACTACAACATTTTAAGAGAGAGGACATGTCCTAGCAAGGATCCATGACCAATGAATTCCAGATTCTAAATTTCTACCTGGATCCTCTTTTTGCTGACACAGTAAATGGTAGACCTGATGGCTTACTTGACAAGGAGCTAACCTTCTTACTAACATTGTAGAACATCTGAATGTACACTTTGGGGAGAAAGACACAGGATGTACTGTTAAACTTCCAAATAAAAATATATATAAAATGATAAACAACAACAAAATGAAAATTCAAACTTGCCCAAAATTTGGAAGCAGTGTGAATGCGTCCAGTGAAATGAATATAGGAACCAAGGGTAGGAAAATAGCTGTAGAAAAATTCAGGAAACTGAATCTTTCAGTGGCAGATGCAAGCTCACTGGAGAAAGCAACACAGCTTCCTGGAAAGAATCTTGGACTTAAATTTAAGGTTCCTACATCTCACCCTGATTCTTGCTCCTAACACTGTGACCCTAAACCCCACTGCTCAGTCTCCTGAGATTTATCATCCCATCTGTAGAATATAATAGTGGACTTCATCCTTTCTAATATCTAATTGGAGTCTAACCTTCCATCACATCAGAAAAGGAAAGATGGTACAGATTTAGAGATAGGAAAGGTGCATTAAGTATGGCTAGTCTCAGAAACTGGATGGAGGAATAGATAGAACAGCTTTAGGCTTTATCTAGCGTTCCACCTCAGAAAGACAACCCTCCAAACAGCCAGTGTCAGGTTCAAAGCACATAAACAGCATGCAGACACGAACTTCATTTTTCTCCCACCACCCAAGGGTGTCAGGATCTTGCTGTGCAAATTCCTGGGATCGCTTCACAGCCCAAAAAATGAGGTATCCACTGGCACCAAGTGTCAGAAACACAAAGAAGTTAGCAAGAAATCTCAGGAATCTGATCAGATGGACGTTTTCTTCTACTTGGGCTGCTCTTTCTTCTGTGATAGCTTCCTATACCCAGCAGAACAAAGCAAAATAAACAAAAAAAATTTAGTTACAGAGAGTATTGTGAACTCAGCATTGTAAGAACTAAACATTTCTACTCAATTTAGAATTCATCACTCAAGGGGCTATTACCAATCATGTCTGGCAAATAAGTGAAAGAGGCAGAGATGCTTGCAAACAAAACAAACACTGAAACAGGACCATCTGCATTCTTAAAATTAATTTGTTCTCATGGAGAGGCATGAACAAGAGAAGGGTAGAGGAATGGAGAGAGGAAGGATGAACCAAAACGGTCCTCATATTCAAAGTACATGTGTGAAAATGGTACAGGGTATTTGAGGGGGTGAGTGAAGATGGGATTTATGGGAAAGAGTGATGAAACTCTAAATGTATTGCGCTGACATAAGCTACAGGTTGAAATGAAACTCTCCTGCACAATTACTCAACGATAATTAAGTAAATAAACATAAAAGATATCCCCCCTCTAGTATAATATGTAAAGTTGTACAACAAAGCTTTATCATCATTTTACATATTGAGCTAGGGACTCTTGTAAGTAGTAAGTATAGTTCTATTATTCTTCTGAGTTCTGGTAGTATCCTGTTTTAAATGAATGGTATTTTTAAAAAAACCAAGTGTAGAGATGAAAAGTACTCACTGGATGTTTTCAGGTCATAAGTGGATCCAGAAAGTAGAAATAATGAGTTCATCTTTCTTCTAATTGCCCAGCTCCTTTGCAAGGTACACCGCATTCAATGCTTCTAGTGTTACTCTTTAAACAACAAGCAACAACATTGGAACTTGGTGTCTTTACCTTAAAGTTCATAGTGATGGAATTAAATTTGTTGTCCGCTGTTTCAGGATTGCCTATAAGATAGTCCCAGCTACAGAAGACCTTCCAGCTGAAGTTGAAAGTATTGTCATCACCACCTCCATCGTCACCAATATTTTTGGTCATCCTGTAAAACAAGGGATTTAACCCTTGTTGACATGCACGTCATTAGACTTTCTTAATTAACCCTCATATCTCTTCTCTCTTCATTTCAACTAGTTTTGATTAAAAGTCTATTTTATGCCATTCTTATATATATTTAATGTACTTCTACAATATTCACTCCTTAGTATCATCGTGTGTGTGTGTGTGTGTGTGTGTGTGTGTGTGTGTGTGTGTGTGTGTGTATGCTAAAATTCAGGGTCTGAAAACTGTCACTGAGTATTTTTGCCCCAGGCAAGTGCTCTACCACTTGAGACACAGCTGAGTTTTTCAGCTTTTTTTTTTTTTTAAGTGTACTTTGTTGGAGATAAGAGTCTTATGGAAACAAGGCACTGGTGACTCACACCTGTAATCCTAACTACTCAGGAGACTGGGATCTGAGGATACTGGTTCAAAGCCAGTCTGGGCACAAAAGTCCATGATACTCTTATCTTCAATTAACCAGAATAAAACCAGAGTGGCGCTGTGGCTCAATGTGGTAGAGCACTAGCCTTGAGCTGAAGAACTCAAGACAGTGCCCCGACCTAGAATTCAAGGCCACGACCCACCAAAAAAAGAAGTCTCATAGACTTTCCTGCCAGGGCCAGTTTCAAACCTTGATTCTCAGATCTCAGCTTCCTAAGTAGCTAAGATTACAGGCATGGGCTACTAGTACCTGGTCTGCTATCTTCTTTTTTGTTCTCCACTTACCTATTAATTCCAAACAATCACTGTTCTAAAAGTATGTCATATTACAATTTTTACATTTAGATTCCTCATAGAATGGAAAATATGCAGTATCTGTCTCTCTGAGCTAGGCTCAATTATAAAGAAATATGAACTATGTTATTTGAGATGTTTGTATTCTCACCAGGAAGCCCAGCCTGTCCTGGAACTTCTGTTCTTCCTATCTTTACCTCTCTCACATTTGATTATAGACATGTACTGTCAACGTTTATATATTCTATACACCCTCAGGTGTTATGAGAAATACCGCAACACAATTACTGTTTTCATCGGTCACCCACCTCACCACCTTGTAAAAGTCAATGGCATGAATTTTCATACATGTTCTTATCAAAACTTTGCAAGAGGTCAAGTTAGTAACTATTTTTCTCTTTCTTATACCTGAGGAGGTTGAGTGTCCAAGTTACAAAATTATTTATTGGACATTATCCAGCCATAACCATACAGACACATCAAGGACTCAAGTTTTTCATCTTTATTCCATGTCCAGATTAGATTACAAATGAGAAATGCTAAACCAAACAAAATGACTCTCTTTTTTGCAGTTTCAAAAGTAACAGAACAAGAGAGTTTTATGATCTAACTGAGGGAGAAAACTGTTTATTTGACAAACATGGAAGTCATTGAGTAAAGGGTAGAGCTCCAAATAAAAATGCCCACTTGGCAGATAAGTGATTCATGAATTTTTATTACAGAATTTTATAGCTGAAGATCACATCTTACAGCAGGAGCCCTAGCTAGAGGGCAAACTGGAACAGCCTGGCATATGAAAATCTCATGAAAAGGATAAAATACTGAAAAGAATAAAGGAGAATACCAAAGATAAGTTGATCACAACTCATTTTTACTGAGGTATGGGGCCAGATATAAAAATCTAAGTCTTTGGCTCATCTTTTAATATGATGGTTGTTTCTTTGGAGATTAGTTTTGGAGTGATTCAATTTTTGAGCTGTTAATATATTTTAGACATGAGGCCTACAATTTAGAGCCCTGATTACATGTACAGATTTGCTTATCTAAAAAAAAAATGTACATTGGTCACAAATACTGGTCAGTCGTCAAAACCTACTTTCCTAGCTGAGAAGCATAAGAACTTTTTAATTTTATTCACTGTTAAATTCCAAGATACTAGGTAGTTCCCTACATTTACCAACAAAAGTTCTCCATATGTATTATTTAATGAATGAATAAAGCTGCTTGAGTTGTATACATAAATAGCAGTTAGAAAAATGCCCCTAAATAAATAAAAATATCATAAGTAGCTTTTATATGATACAATACATATCATAACTCATGCTGTAATCACTGAGATTGGTGCTATGATAGGTTTACCCAGTATCCTCTCAAGATCAAGTGTGTTTTGCTGTTGTTGACTTTTTTGTTACTTGTTCCTTGTTGGTTTGTTCTTTTTGTTTGGTTGTTTGGGGGGCTTTTTTTGTTTTGTTTTGGCCAGTGCTGAACTCAGGGCCTGGGTGCTGTCTGTGGGCTTCTTCATGCTCAAGGCTATCACTCTACTTGAGCCACAACTCCACCTCCACTGTTTTTGTATAGTCTATTGGAGATAAGCCAGCCTCAGGCTGCCTTCAAACCATGATCCTCAGATCTCAGCCTTCTCGGTAATTAGAATTATAGACTTAAGCTACCAGCACCCAGCTTCAAATGTATTTTGAAGAGGAGGCATCCTGTTCCATTGACTATTGTGGGGCCTAACATTTGCCATTACAAATGGCTAACATTGTCATCTTCAATGAAAAGAATCTCTAAGAGGTAAAAATATTGGACTTGGGTCTCTGAGGGGCTCTGATTGTTTAACCAGACAAAAGATGCAGTTCATTTGTGGGCAGAATGAAGAGGAAGGTCAGCTATTATATCTAGAGCTAACTTGCCCAGTGTAATCCTCATCAGAGCATGTAGTTACCGATCCTCTGAAATGTGACTAGTAGCTAGAGGTGTGCTTACAAACTCAAAGCCCTGGGTTCAAACCTCGGTACTGCAAAACAAAAAAAAAAGTGATAAGAGCAATACACAACAGGTTACAACTACTTTATTCTCCTACCCTACCCCCCCAAAAAAAACAATAAAAGCTCTGTAATAAGGATCAAGGATTTAGCTCAGTGGAAGTACATGCAGGGCCTTGAATTTGATTCTTAGCTCTGGAAAAAAAATCAGTAATAATTTTATAATGATTACATGTTGAGAAGATATTATTTGGGGAACCCTAAGCTGAAAGCATGCTACTCAGACTTGTTTGTGGTTTTAATATGGCTACTAGAAAAATTTGAATTATATATTTGTTTTGACTTGTTCAAGTTTGCTTTGGATACACTGCATTAAGCACAAATCTATCAATTGTATATATAAATGCACAACTGTATACTCATTTGTGACTGTCTTTTCTGTGTAGTGGTGGGAATTAAACCCAGGAAGAGTGCTCCACCCTTCAATCCATGCTCTAAGAACAGTGAAACTCTTAGAATATGCTAACAATATCCTCTTGAACTTCAGTCTTCCATCTACATTTACCTCAACATCCACATTGCTGACTTAGTTTCATTTCTCAGTAAGACTATGGCTTATAATCCTAATAAAGTGGAGAATACTTTCCAAATACTTTTTCCATTCATCTTCTCTTGTCATGTGTAGTACTCACACCTGCTACACCTCTGTCAGACACATAAAGCAGGCACTGAGTACAGTAGGTCATATCCATCTTTCCAGCTACTTGGTAGGCAGATAGGAGGATCATGGTTAGAGGACAGTCAGGCAAAAAAGGTCAGTGAGACCTTATCTCAAAGAACAAGTCAGCTATGGTGTTGTGGTAGGGTTTGCCTACAATCCCAAGTGCACAGGAAGCATAATGGGAAGATTCTGGTGTGAGGCCAGCCCAGTCAAAAAGTACACAAGCATCTATCTGAAAAGTAAAACAAAAAGGACGGGGGACATGGCTCACAGAGTAGAACACATGCCTAAAAAGTTCAAAGCCCAAGTTCAACTTGTACCATCAGAGAGAAAAAGAGAAAGAGACAGAGACAGAAACGAGGAGGAGGAGGACGAGGAGGAGTAGGAGGAGGAGGACGAAGAGGAGGAGCAGGAGGGGAGGGGAGGGGAGAGTAGAGGCAAGCAGGAAGAGTAGTTCATTAGTGATTCTATAAATATATATCCAATAGACCTGAGAAGTGAGTCTAGGCAGGCTAGCTTGCCTGGTAGTGATGGTTTGCCTACTGCCTCACATGAAGGAGGTTTTGGATTCCATCCTCAACATTGCACACAGACACACACAGGTGCACACACACACACACACACACACACACACACACACACACACACAACTAAGTATAGGAATAAGGCATGCAAACACATACTCATATACTAAAGGCTCTGGACACTAAATGAACAACACAGAAACGATACATGAGACCCAGCAGTAGAAGTGGTGCTTCTCACTTTTGATTCCAGCCAAATAAAATGATCCAAAGACCAAAAAATATCTTATTTTTTTACAATTTGATTATTCTTTTTTCCATATATTTTATTGTAATTAATAGAAGGGTTACATTATATTCACCAGATAGAAGGTAAATTACTTCACAAACATTGATACCCTTTCTCAAGTCTTGATCCCCATTTCCCTCCCCAACCTCTGCCCCTCATCTTGTTCTCCCCTCTTCCCTATTCTATTTCAAATAACCAAATAAGCATATACCCAATATATCAGATAACAAGGTGAAATACTGTAACAATATGAGATTACCAAGGGACAGCAAAAAAGATAACAGATAACATAGTACATTAAGGATAACAATCACTCATTATATGGCTTTTGTTTCTATATCCTGGAGGTCCTTTCATTTAGCTTCATACTATATGGCTTTATGTATCTAGGTTTTGTTCTATTGTAAATCTCTGTTAGGAGAGCCCAAAGTTTCTACTGATTATGACAAATGAGGGAAACCATTGAGCCTAAGTTCCTTTGAGTCTGGCTTACTTCACTTAATAGGATTTTTTTCTGAGTCTTTCCATTTCCTTACAAATGGGGTGATGTTGTTCTTTCTGACAGCAGCATAACATTCTATTGTGTATAAATATCACCTCTTGTTGATCAACTGAGGGACATCTGGGTTGGTTCCATATCTTTGCTATGGTAAATAGTGCTGCAATGAACATCATTGTGCTAGTGAATTTAGTATGCCCTTGTTTCTGGACGGTTGGGTAAATGCCAAGTAGTGGAATTGCTGGATCATAGAGGAGCTCTATGTTTAGTCTTTCGAGGAACTGCCATACTGCTTTCCATAGTGGTTGAATGAGTTTGCGCTCCCACTAACAGTGTAGTAGTGATCCCTCCTGGCCACATCCCCTCCAGCATCTGTTGTTATTAGATGTCGGGAGCAAGAGTGGAAACAAACTGTACTTTGATTTGCATCAGATAATTGCTTGATTGTCTTATTGTTTTTTGGCCTTCTCCTGTTCAATTGATCTGAGATTTACCATATGAATGTAACCCTCAACAGCTCCCTGATTAACGATCTGGATGTAACACCTGGGAGGGCCCTGGTCTCGGGAGGGGATAAAAACTTTGTGTTAAGAATAAACGGGGCGGCAGTTTTTGCTTGGGCTGCAGACCTCCTGGACCCGATGTGTTTGTCTCTCTTCTAATTTTTCCAGTCCCTGCCCCTTATTTCAGGAACCCCAATTTGCTGCCGGGAGGCCCCGGCATCTGGCGCCCGAACAGGGACCCTGAAAATCTGGGACGAAGGTGAAGGACCCCTCCCTGTGGTGAGTAACACATCGTAGGACTATTAAGAGAGTATAGTCAGGAGTAATAATTATGGGTCAAGCTAATAGCCATGAGTTATTTCTACCGATCTTAACAGGCCTATTTGAAGCCCACGGAACGTGGGTGGAAGAGGGGGTGCTTCAGAGCTTCCTACAATTTCTCGAGGAGGCATGCCCGAGGTCTGTAGAGGAGGCATTCCAAAAAGCCTGGCAGCGGATAGGAAAAAGAATTCAAGATTATTATGAGGTATATGGCCCCGAAAAGACCCCAATAGAGGCTACTACTGTATGGAATTTAGTAAGTAAATACATAGATCCTCTACATGAAGATGCTGAATTTAATCTTGAATTAAGGGAACTTTATGAGTTAAAGGACCCTTCTGAAGAACCTGAGGCTGAGCCATATGCCGCAGCCCAAGAGAGTCTAAGTGAGATCTTGCAAACGGAACAACAACCAGTAGATATTGAGTATCAGAATTCAGGTTTGAATACCAAGGAGGAAAGTTATGATGAGTCAATGGAGGGCCGAATGGCTACGATGGAGAAGTTAGAAGAAATCCTACATTTTCTATCGAAAATGGGGACAGAGCAGAGAGCCCCCTCAGAAGTAGGAAAGAAATATGACCCTCAGGCCACTATGGTGTCTGATTCTAAACCTTACCCCTCACACCCACCGCCTCCGGCTGCAGCCTTACGGCCTCAATCCCTTTCTCAACCTTTAGGCAAGCCTAAAGGCCCTAGCAACAAGTCCCTTTTAACAGGCACTACAACCAGGCACAGTGCATCGCAATTAAACCTGACTCAGGCTGCTAGAGAGAGGGAAGGTATTTCAGGGCCTCGATGCTTCCCTAGTTTAGTTGATCATGATGAACAAGTATACCATCAACCTGTTCCTGTTAAACTATTACAGGATTTAAAAAATGCCTGCTCCCAATATGGGCCAACTGCCCCTTTTACTCAAGCAATATTGGAGGCCGCGTGTGCTGGTATTGCATGCCCAAATGACTGGAAGCGGCTTGCCAGAGCATGCCTTAGTGCGGGAGAGTACTTATTATGGGAGACAGAGTTCACTGCACAGTGTCGGGCTAAAATTGAAACAAATAGGTCTAAGAACCTGCCTTACACTGTTGATCAGTTGTTAGGAGAGGGAACCTATAAAAACACCAAAGATCAATTGGGTTATGCAAAGGAGGCCTATTTACAAATAAATGCTGCGGCGAGAGAGGCTTGGAAAAAGTTACGCAATTCCAATCGTACAAAAAATCTAGTAGAAGTTAAACAAGGACCAAATGAGCCTTATTTAGAATTTTTGTCTCGATTAATGGAGACTGCAGACCGCCTAGTACAAGATGAGAATGCAAGGGAGATTATAGTTAGACACATAGCCTATGAAAATGCCAACGCCGCCTGTCAGGCAGCTATCAGACCCCATAGGAATAAGGGAGGAATCACGGACTTTATTTCACTGTGTGCTGATATTGGACCCTCCCATGTACAAGGCCTTACTTTAGCCGCCGCTCCTCAAGGAAAGACTGTTACTGAGTCTCTAAAATATAGAGGTCAGCGGCATTCTCGGGCTGCTAGACCCCCAGGGCGTTGCTTCTCTTGTGGACAAATAGGACATTGGATGACGCAATGCCCATGCCAGGCCAGGCAAAAGAGAGAAAAATCACCTGGCACATGTCCACGCTGTGGTAAAGGGAAGCACTGGGCTAAAGATTGCAGGTCAAGAACAGATCGCAATGGCCGCCCGCTTTCGGGAAACTGGAGGAGGGGCCAGCCCCTGGCCCCGCAAAACCATGGGGCAGTCCCTCCCTCTTCTCGGCCACAAGTGCATCTTCTAACAACCCCCCAAGATCAGTCTCCAGCCTCCTCCGTGCCACCCCAGGAAGTGCAGGATTGGACCTCTGTTCCTCCACCTGCTCAGTATTGACCCCAGAGATGGGGACACAAGCTCTCCCCACGGGGGTCTTCGGCCCCCTTCCCCCGGGAGTGGCTGGATTGCTGTTAGGGCGAAGTAGCTCAGCCCTTAAAGGGATACAGATTACACCTGGCAAAATTGACCAGGATTTTACTGGAGAAATCAAAGTTATGGCCTCTGCCCCGAAACACGTGGTATCGATCCCAGCCGGTCAAAAATTAGCACAATTAATACTTGTGCCTTTACCTCCCGGGGAGACTGCTAATTCCCCATGTGGACAGAGAGGATTTAGATCTTCTGATATCTATTGGGTACAAAGCATAAAACAAGAGAGGCCTGAGATGACTATATTTATACAAGAAAAGCCCTTTAAAGGAATATTAGACACTGGAGCAGATGTGTCTGTGATATCTAAAAAACATTGGCCAGCCCAATGGCCCCTGACAACCTCTATGACTTCCCTACAGGGGGTTGGGCAAGCAACTGACCCACAGCAGAGCAGTGCGATCCTTGTTTGGAGAGATGAGGAAGGGCACTCTGGTCATTTTCAGCCATTTGTCTTGGATCATCTGCCAATTAATTTATGGGGTCGTGATATCATGGAAAAAATGGGAGTGTATATGTTTAGTCCTAGTGCTGCGGTCACTAAGCAGTTACTTGATCAAGGCCTCCTCCCCTTTAGGGGACTAGGCCGAGCAGCACAGGGGGAGCTAGAGCCACTCCAACCCCAGTCTCACCCTACGAGACAAGGATTGGGGTATCCCTTGACGGGAGCTGTCGTTTGCCCTCCCCCTCATGCTGATCCCATAAATTGGCTCTCTGAACGACCGGTATGGGTTGAACAGTGGCCTCTTTCACTAGAAAAGATCATTGCAGTACAGCAGCTGGTACAGGAGCAGCTGGACTTGGGGCATGTGGCCCCTTCTAACTCTCCATGGAATTCTCCAATTTTTGTTATAAAGAAAAAGTCAGGTAAATGGAGGCTGTTACAGGATTTGAGAAAAATAAATGCCACAATGGAACTGATGGGGGCCCTACAGCCTGGCTTGCCTTCACCCATGGCAATCCCAAAGGATACTTATAAGATTATTATAGATTTGAAGGATTGTTTCTATACTATACCCCTGGCGCCTCAAGACTGTAAGCGCTTTGCCTTCAGTGTCCCCTCTGTTAATTTTAAAGAACCCATGAAGCGATATCACTGGCTTGTGCTCCCACAGGGCATGGCAAATAGCCCAACTTTATGTCAAAGTTTTGTGGCTAGAGCCATTTCTTCCACTCGTGAAAAATTTTCTTCTGTTTATATTGTTCATTATATGGATGACATCTTGTTGGCTTGTTCTGACCCTATCGTCGTACGACAAGCCTTTGGACAACTAAAGCAGGATCTGAGCCTCTTTGGCCTTGTAATAGCAGCTGAAAAGGTTCAGGAACACCCGCCTTTTACATATCTAGGCCATATATTAGGCCCACACTATTTTAAAAGCCAAAAAATACAATTAAAAACTTCACACTTAAGAACTCTTCATGATTTTCAGCAATTCTTAGGAGATATAAATTGGCTTCGGCCTTATCTAAAGCTCTCCACAGGAGAGTTAAAACCCCTCTTTGATCTCTTAAAAGGAGATACCAACCCTACATCCTTGCGCGAATTAAATCCTGACGCCAGGAGGGCCATCCAAATTGTAGAAAAGGCAATTTCCCAGCAACAAATGACCTATTGTGACTATTCTAAACCCTGGGGAGTTTACATTTTAGCTACTTCTCACTCCCCAACTGCTGTATTGTGGCAGGATGGCCCACTTTTATGGCTTTATCTACCATCAACACCCGGCAAAGTGCTGACCCCCTACTACGAATTGGTAGCTAATCTGATACACATGTGCCGAGTGGATTCCCGTAAATATTTAGGTCAGGAACCTCATTTTATCTGTGTCCCATATAATTTACAACAACAAGATTGGCTATTCGCCCATTGCGATCCTTGGGCCATTGCTTGGGCCAATTATACGGGAAAAATTTTGCATCACTACCCGTCTAACAAACTTCTCCAATTTGCTGCGTGTCATACGTTTCTATTTCCTTCCATAGTACAGGCCTCGCCTTTATCTTCTGCCGCTTTGGTATTTACAGATGGATCCTCAAATGGAACGGCTGCTTTGACCATTAATGGGAAAACTCAATCTTGGGTTACAGGTTTTTCCTCCGCCCAAGAGGTGGAGTTAGAGGCTGTTTTACAGGCACTCGTCCTGTTACAAGACGAGCCCTTTAACTTATACTCAGACAGTCAATATGTAATTCGTGCTCTTCAAGTCATAGAAACTGTTCCCTTTATTGGAACTACTAACTCCAATATTCAGACCCAATTTCGCCAAATACAAACTTTGCTTTGTTCTCGCAACCACCCCTGTTTTTTTGGCTTTGTTCGAGCTCACACTAATCTTCCTGGCCCTTTAAGTGAAGGCAATGCGGTCACTGACTCTGCCACCAGAGTTTACTTAACTCAGGTTGAACTTGCTAAGCAGTCACATGCCATCCACCATCAAAACAGTCGAGCCTTGCGCCGACAGTTCAAATTATCTAGGGAAGCAGCGAGGCAAATAGTTAAGACTTGCTCCAACTGTGTCCCTTTTTCACCAGCCCCCCATTTAGGTATAAATCCACGAGGACTGCTTTCTAATCACATTTGGCAGATGGATGTCACGCATGTTCCATCATTTGGCCGATTAAAATATGTTCATGTTATTGTAGATACTTATTCTAATTTTATCTTGGCCACCCCCCTTGCTGGGGAAGCCACTAAACATTGTATTTCTCACTGCATTCGATGCTTTGCTGTGATGGGGATTCCCTCGCAAATAAAAACAGATAATGGCCCTGGCTATGCAAGCCGAGCATTTCAATCCTTCTGCCGTTCCTATAATATCACTCATATTACAGGCATTCCTTACAATCCTCAAGGTCAAGGCATCGTGGAGAGAGCTAATGGATTATTAAAACATCAAATTGCTAAAATACAGAAAGGGGAGTCGTATCCCGCTACCCCTGTGAATATACTTAATCATGCTTTATTTGTTTTAAATTTTTTGAATTTGGATTCAAATAATTTATCTGCTGCTCAGCGATTCTGGGAAAAAAGAGAGCAGCGTGCTTTTGCCTTAGTAAAGTGGAAGGATCCCCTAACTGGTGCTTGGCATGGACCCAATCCTGTTCTAACCTGGGGTCGAGGGCATGTATGTGTTTTTTCACAAGGAGAAAATGACGCCCGCTGGCTGCCTGAACGCTGCGTTCGGATCGTGGAGAGTGACAGTGGCCATCCAAGCAGCGACTCACTGGGCCTACACCCCCAACCCTCCAGTGGTGCATCCTGCGACGTGGAAAGGACCTGAGTTATTTGTGCATGTCTATTGGGACTGCTACTGATCCACTTGTTCCACACATTCATATGAGCTGTGTTTCTCCTCCTTTTACTATTATGTAGGGACCTTTTAACATATTCATTGACTCTACACAATTTAATATGTGACATTATTTTGTCTTTACCATCCCTCTTCTTAATAACCTTTTTTGTAAAAGATGCCCAGGTGAAAAGCAAAGGCCTCCAGAGGTAAGTAGAAGTCGGCCGACCCCATGTATGTCTGTGTTTTGTTTTATTTTTTTTATTCTATTTTATTTTATTTTATTTAAAAAAAAAAAAAGGGGTGCACTGTGGGCCTAAAATAGAGGCCTGGGTGGTCAAGGGACGCCTTGACCCCCCTTCCCCTTCTGAGTTTCTTGTCAATATCAAGGCATACCTGAGAGTCCCACCAGCAAGACATGTCTAAATCTAAAAATAGCTGTTAAGTGTATCTGATTGAGTCCAATTTTCTTGTTATATGTCAATGTCTGATTATTTAAAAGTCTCCGCTTCTCTGTCTTGTTCATGTTACATATTTTTCTTTGTCCAGTTTTTGTCTTTAAAATTGGTACCATTTCTAAGTGTGGGTCCTTATGGTTTTTCTGTGCGTACTCAAGCACACATCCTTGTTATTTATTTGAACATTTCTGGGCCTAGCATGGCCGCTCCCCCATGTCTGCAGTTGTAACAAGCCCTGGAAAAATAAATTCCAGCTAAGTTGCCTTGCAAAAAGTTTTGTTTCGAACCTGGTTCTCACCTGTAAGAGTAAAATTGGCAAAACTCTCTTGACACAAACTTCCGGAAATTGAACGGCCGATATTAATTTTGTGCGCTTTATGATCTTTGAGTATGAATGTGTGTGAATGAGTGAGTGAACATGTTCAAGGTTAAATTGTCAGCATGCTGAAAAAAAAAAAAAGGATAAATTTATACTTAAACACAAAGACAATTGGGTAAATCTAAGCTTAAAACTTCAAGAAAAATATTAGGTTTGGATGTTTTACAATGTCTCAAAGAATTATTGTGTTGTCTTAAAAAAAAAAAAAAACTGGTAAATATTTTTCTAGATCCTGAAATCTGCATTTTATTGCAGGGCATACAGCTGTTTACATTGTAAACATTGTATCCTGTTCAGCTCAGAGGTGTTAGGGAATTTGGGATTTATTACTTTAAGTTAAAGTTTGGAAACATGTATTAGAGATTTAAATGTAAAATTGTTCATTAACGTCAGAAACTTTGCCTGTCCTTTCTTGCAAACTGACACTAGAAATCTGATGGTAAAATGTGGATAATGTGATTAGTATTTTAAAGGAATGTTTAAAAGTTTATCTCTGCAATTGGGTGTATTTTAAAAAAGGAAGGAAACTAATTCCAGACTTAGACTTTTGGTGCACTGATGTCTATAGTTCTTGCATTAGGGAAAAACTGTTATTTGAGTTTAAACTGTTGTTGGAGTTTTAGACAGTAATCTAAACTGCAAAAAAAAAAAAAAAAAAAAAAAAAAAAAAAGCCCTTTTCTAAAAGGCAAGAGGAGTGCCTTGAGCCCTAGGGGGCATGAAGGCAGAAGGAGTTCTTTGTGCCCTTAAAGGTTTTTCAATTGCAAATAAAGGCTAAGGTGTTGATTGTTTAAGCCAGTATCAGCAAAAGTTTTTAAGAACATTGGAAATGGGTTTCTAAACAATATTTGAAAGTGAAGTTGTCTTAAATGTTTAAAGAAAGAGAGAAAAGGAAAATCAGGACTACCAAAGTAATTGCTTAATTGCTATTTCAGCTTGCTCTTGTAACTTCCAGCTAGCCCATTGGAGAAGAACAGCAATCCTTATTCAGATGTAACTTTGGCCTTTTCCAGGTTCTAGGTAAGCTCATGCTTAGAGACTATTTCTGTGTCTACCACCTTGTTGCTCTAATTGGAGATACTTGGCCGTTTGTAGGACTCACTGATCTGAAAACTGCAGTTTTGAGCCAACCCCGGGCAAAGCAAAGTCCCTGTGAGATTGTGGTGTCTAATCTGGCAGCAGAGTGCTATTAAGGCAGAGTTGCTTTGGAGCTTGAAGCCGCAGAGTGCTAGCTCTGAGCTGAACAGCTGGGGGACAGCACTCAAGCACCAAGCTCAGGACTCACAGTGGCAGGGTGCTAGCCTTGAGCTGGAGAGCTGAGGGACAGTGCCCAGGCCCTGAGTTCAAGTCCAGCAACTAAGCAAGTGAATTGCCAATGGGACATTTATCCCTGTGTGGGGAAACTCTACTGGGACACGACGCAGAAAGCCTCTGCTTGGATGGCAGAGATGGTGTCAGATCTTAGTCACTTGTGCTTGGCCGATCAAATTAATCAGAGCCGGGAGGTCATAGAATAGTTTGTAAGCATGCCTTACTAATGCCCGTGCCTTTCATAACTGGGCAGGAACTTGTCAATCTTCTGTGATAGTGGATAGTTTAAAGCCCTAATTGAGCAAAATTTTTATTTATTTATTTATTTATTTATTTTTGACACCAGCCACAAATTCAGGAAAAGTTTGTGGATCTGAGACTTGTGTCTCTATTAATCTGTTTAGATCTGACAACTGAAGCATTGTTAAGGTTGCAGAAATTTAGTTCCCCAGACAATCAAGAAAAGGCTTTTGCAAATGGGTGCTATGTAACTACACTATTGTAGCCAAAGATGGTTTGTGCAGTTGTTAAATGTCAAATATGATCTCTAGTTTGGAGTAAATTATTATTCCTGATATCTAATCCTTGCAATCCCTAATAAATAGGCTAGGCTTTTTAAGGTCCCTGGTCAAGCACAGAGACAACGCCCCTGAGTCAGCTTGAAGAAGTCACAGAAGCCGAATCTCCGCCCATCTATCCCCTTTAGATGAAGGGACCAGTCATTTTTGGAAAGTGAGACAGGATAATGAGATATTAGAGATAGTGAAAAGAATAGAAATTGCACTTGTGTTTCTTTTAAAAATAAAGACGGGGGATATGTCGGGAGCAAGAGTGGAAACAAACTGTACTTTGATTTGCATCAGATAATTGCTTGATTGTCTTATTGTTTTTTGGCCTTCTCCTGTTCAATTGATCTGAGATTTACCATATGAATGTAACCCTCAACAGCTCCCTGATTAACGATCTGGATGTAACACCTGGGAGGGCCCTGGTCTCGGGAGGGGATAAAAACTTTGTGTTAAGAATAAACGGGGCGGCAGTTTTTGCTTGGGCTGCAGACCTCCTGGACCCGATGTGTTTGTCTCTCTTCTAATTTTTCCAGTCCCTGCCCCTTATTTCAGGAACCCCAATTTGCTGCCGGGAGGCCCCGGCAATTAGATTTCTTGATCCTGGCCATTCTAACTGGAGTGAGGTGGAATCTTAGAGTTGTTTTGATTTGCATTTCTTTTATAGCCAGAGATGTCAAGCATTTCTTCATGTGTTGATAGGCCATTCTTATTTCTTCTTCAGAAAGACTCTCTTTAAGTCTTTGGCTCATCTTTTAATGTGATGGTTGTTTCTTTGGAGATTAATTTTGGAGTGATTCAATTTTTGAGCTGTTAATATATTTTAGACATGAGGCCTACAATTTAGAGCTCTGATTACATTTGAGCAAATCAATAAATATCTTGGATATGCAATCTTCAATACATGCTTTTGTTTCAATTCCTGAAAAGACCCTTAAAACTAAATCTGACTGTTTTATTTTGGAGGAGCAAGCAACTGAGATAAAGATAGAACATACAACATATCATAGTTAATACTAGAGAGCTTCTTCTTTGCCTGAGTGGATATCTTAACCCTTCCTAAACTCTCAGACAGAGGATATGCTCACAGGGAGGCAAAATGTTTCATTTAAACATCAAAATAGAGTTTATGATATCATGATGTATCTACAGTCAAAAGAACATGGCCCTACATTGAGATGTTTTAGCCCTTCTCATCTAGTTCAGAAAAATTACCTAAAGGATGATTTTCTTTCATAGTCTCACATAAATGTGCTAGGTTTCTGTAGTGTCTTTATGTGGGTATTATAAGTACATTTTAGGCAGTAAAGGAAAAATGACATTTTTTTAATCAAGTGAAATTCTTTCCTCTACTCTAATAAATCATTTCCCATGACAAATTATGATTATACAAGTGACGTTGATGGTCTCACTGGGTCTCATTCATTTTTGCCAACTTATAAAGCTCATTTTGTTTTTGGATGAATGATTATACTGGCTTAAAAATGGAACACAGATTAGTGTCTGCCTTCTGAGCTGATTCTGCATCACAAGGCATTCTTCATGCAAAAGTTCAAGAGCTTCTCCCTTGTCTTGGCACCCTTGATCGATACCTTGAATACAAAAAGGCCCTTTGCAAAAATGTACAGTACTTAAAGCATAAGATAGGCACTACCATAGACACCCATGAGGGTTACTCAAAAGTCTGGGTTCTTGCTCAACCCTTCTGTTTTGGAGAACATTACTACCTAGTATTTGTACTGATATTAAAACTACATTTCATTTCTCCAAGACTGCATCCACTAGACATGAAATAAGAACAAAATTGCATCCAGTTCTCAAATTACCTCCCCCTTTGATTCCAAAAATCACTGTGTACTTCCCAAGAGACAAGTAAAACTTACGCTTTGAGGACAACCAGAAAGCTGTATCCGATGCACATTATCCCCACCAGGAAATAAGACAGTGGTAGCCGGAAGTTCAGCCATCCGATCGTTCGTTTATTGTCATAATAACCATAAAAGAGGATGGAATATTGTGCCAAACCCTAAAATCCAACAATAAAACCACTTAGCGCATGCTGTGGAAAGAAACTCAAAGGCAAAGATAAACTCGAGAGGAAGAACAAGATGACATTGATTTTCAAACTTGGGGTCACTGCTCTGACAGGAGCTCTAGTTTTTGTCCAGAATGTGAAGGTTTCAAGCTGTCACAATGATTGACATCTTCCTGGTTTACATGAAAGTCAGTGGTTTCTACGTAGATAACATTTTGAACCAAATACAGGCTTACTCAGCTAGAGATCCATTATCGTGAAATACACATTGATTTAAACATCAAAACAGAGTTCATTGTATCATTAGCCTTACAGTACTAAGAGCTTGTTTAATATGGTCAGGAAGAAATTTTTTTTTAAATGATGTAGCGGGTTCCCTTTTCCAATCAACTGAGCCATAATTAAATCAGTTCTCCAATGTGGGAGAAAGAGAAGGAATTAAGAAATGAAGTATTGTACTCATAACTTGACTTATGAAATGTTAACCCTTGTGTACAACACCTAAGTAATAACAATAAAATTATATTAAAGATAAAAGAACAGTCCTCTTTCATCACAGAGGTTGAGTCTCAACGTCCACTTATTAAAAATGATAAGCATTCAGGTACTGGGGATTGAGATCGGAGGATCTGGATGAGCAAGTCTGTGAGACTCTTAACTCCACTTAATCACCAAAAATCTAGGAGTAGAGCAGTGGCTCCATTGGTATACCATTAGCTTTAAACAAGAAGCTCAGGAACAGAGTACAAATCCTGAATTCAAACCCCCTGACCAGTACAAAAAAAAAAAGGCATGTAAATGAGATGACATTGAAACTAATCTACAGGATCTTCCATTCATAAAGACTATGACAGCATTTGATCTAATAAGCATGTTCACTAATATCTTATGTTTTTTTTCCTAAACATTACCTGTCAGAGTCAGAGTTACCATTTCCCAAAACCTCCCAAGTAAACTCAGTTTAAACACATAACACCAGCATATTTTGTCGTTTCTTCTTCGATGGCGTTTGCTTTTTTCTCTCACACAAATCTTCTGTGTTTTCCTGCACCTTTTTTTTTTTTGCCAGTCCTTGAACTTTCTCAAGGCTCTACCACTTGAGCCACAGCATCACTTCTGGCTTTTTTTTTTTTTTACCACTTATGGCTTTTCCTATGTATATGGTACCAAGGAACTGAACCCGGTCTTCATGCATGCTAGGTAAGCACTCAATCACTAGGCCAAACTCCCAGCCCTGTTTTTCTACTCTTATAGTCTTCATGTATGGTGTCCACATAATCATATACACACTCCTCATCTCCTTTCTTATATCTCTCTGGCAATCATTTAATATTACTATGCTTTGTAAAACAAGAAGACAATAACCTGCCAATCTGGGGTAGTCTCTTAAAATCAAGTGAATCAAACTAGAACCTTTCAGAACTTAATCAATGCCTTTAGTATCATTAATAACTACTTAGTTATAGGACTTATAAACCCACTTTGCAAAATAAAGTGGGGAGAGGGAAAGCATGCAAATGAAAAGAGAGAAATGACTCAGATGCTAAATTTCTAGAGAGAGAATGATAAGGAGTAATTGAGAAAACAATCTTAAACAAAGATCATATTTAACTCAAATCAAGGTTAACGAAGATGGAAAGAAAAACTATTCCTTCCAAATTTGTGGAAATCTTTCTTTCTTTTAATGCCAAAAGAACTAGTGGGAAATCAATCCACTCTCACAAGGAACCTGTGGGTTTAATTAGGGCTGAGATGAGATGAGAGGATTGTAAGTAAATAGTGTTGAACTTGCCTGCTCCACACAGGCCTGTATTTTTTTAGTTTAAGAAAATAAAGGCCATCATATGATGATTAATCTTGTGTGTCAGCTGGAGTAGACCCTAAGGAATGCAGATAAAATAGTTTCAGAGTACCTCTGAGAGGGGTGTTTCTGGATGAGATTAGCTTAGTCTTTGAGTAAATGAACTTAGTAAAGCAGATTGGCCTGTCCAGTGCTTTGGGCATTGCTTAAACCATCTAGGGACAGAATACAATGAATAATAGAATTTTCCCTTGTATATCCTGTCACACTGCTTCAGCTGGGCAGTCTCAGCTCACCTCTTCCTGCACTTAGACTGGCTTTCATGCCATCAGTCCTCTGGTACCCAGGTCATTAGTCTAAAACTTAATTATTCTGCTGGCTAGCATGTGGTTCTAGCATTCAGAGAACATAGGACTTTGCTTCCAAAAGTGTGAGCTGATTACCTAAAATTAATTTCCTTCTGTATGTAAGAAATATATTATTTACACTACCAATTTTACATAATATACAGAGTGATATATTATAAATCTAAATAAATAATTGTAAGTCTCCATTTATATTAGTTATTGTCCGCATATTTCTTCAGAACTCTGACTAATACACAATCCAGAAGAACATTTGGAGCTAAACAATTAGCAAAGAATCTCAGTGACAGAGAAAATAGACATGGATTTATCAAAGCATCTAAGACCCAGAAATCTTTATGATTTCCAAGCTGTGCCTTCCATTTCATCTTCTTGTTTCATACTAATCTAGTTCAGGTCCTTCTTCCATTCAATTATATTATATCCAACCTCTTTCTACTCTGTCCAGAATTTTCAGACTTGATACTCTATCATCTTGGGGCAATTATAACAGGATCTGAAAAACACAGATATCTGACCTGTGGTTTAGTTTACATCTTATAACCAAGACAGTTTATTTTCCCCTATAGAATGATTTTTTTCCAAGTTCCTCCTCTTTTCTTTACAATTAAGCCATCCTCTATGTCCTTGCCCCAGGCTTGACACTCAGCAATAATGACAGCAGTGATTATACCCATCAATGTCCTTTGTGCAGGACTTAGCACTTCCTGGATGCCTTCCCATCCTCCTTCACCCCACAGAATTCTCTTGAGGAGAAAACACTTCCTCACTCTGGGTGTTTTGTTCCATAGGTAGAAGATCCATAAAAGTAACTCTCTCAGCAGTTCTACCTCACTTTGACCCTGAAGAGCAGAAACTAACTGAATAGAAGGGCACAAATGATGCAATGCAAATATCCTCCCCCATTCTGGAGAGCCCATTCTGCGTTCTATCCCTGCAAAGGGAAGCCTGTCCTGGTAGAAAGGTCTGCATGTGAAGTCACAGTGTCACCACATTCTTCAATGCCTCCTCCAACAGTTACAGAAGTGACCTGTTTGTTTGTTGGTGCCTGTCTTGCCTGGGCACTGTCCTTAAGCATTTGGGCTCAAGACTAGTACTCTACCACTTGAGCCACAGCTCCACTCCAGCTTTTAGGTTCTTAATTGGAGATAAGAATCTCACAGACGTTCCGACCCAGATTAACTCAAAATCTTGATCTTGAGATCTCAGCCTCCTAGCTAGCTAGGATTAAAGATTTGAGCCACCAGTACTTACTATTCTTTGTCTGATTTCTTGTTAGCTTTTAACCTAGCTGGACTATAGAAAAGGTATTATTACCCATGATCTTGCCCACAGGCCAATACACATAAAGGTTCAATAGTTACTACCCATATACCTATTTTATACATAAACAAACTGAGATGCTACGTAACTCACAGCTTAAGTAAAGAGAAGATAAATAACTCAAGTTCACACAGCCAGTACATGATAGAATTTGAGTGTGAATGTGGTTCATCCTCAACCAAATGTAGTTGAACACTAGGCTGTACTCCTCCTGTGATGCCCTCTTCTCCCAAGATTTGTATGATATTACTGCCATGTATTCCCACAGAAAGAAATAGAGAAAGAAAAGACAGAGAGGGGTTTAGGAGTTTAGTGGTAGAATGCTTATCTAGCATTCACAAAGACCAGAGTTCGATTCCTTGGTACCGCACACATAGAAAAAGCCAGAAGTGGTGCTATGGCTCAAGTGGTAGAACTCTAGCTTTGGGAAAGCCCAAGGATGGTGCTCAGGCCCTGAGTTCAATCCCCAGAACTGGCAAAACAAGGAAGGAAGGAAGGAAGGAAGGAAGGAAGGAAGGAAGGAAGGAAGGAAGGAAGGAAGGAAGGAAAGAAGGAAGAAAGAAAGGAAGGAAGGAGAGAGAAAGAAAAAAAGAGAAGCTGTGTGTCAGTGGCTCGGGCCTGTAATCCTAGCTATTGAGGCGGCTTAGATCTGAGGACTATGGTTCAAAGCCAGCCAGGCACGAAACCCCAGGAGACTTTTATCTCAGATTAATCACCAGAATACCAGAAGTAGTGTTGTGACTTAAGTGGTAGAATGCTAGCCTTGATCTGAAGAGCTCCAGAACAGCATCCAGGCCTAGAGTTCAAAACCCATGACAGAGAAACAAAGAGAGAGGGAGAGACAGACAGAGACAGAGTCTGAGAGACAGAGATACAAAGACAGAGAGAGAGAGACAGGGAGATGAGAGAGAGAAGGAGAGAGGGGGGAGAGGGGAGAAGAGGGAAGGAGGGAGGGAGAAAAGAAAGGAAAAAGGAACATACCACCAAGCATGGCTTGGATCTACACCCTTGGATATGACTATATCCAAATGGCAGAACTTCTTAGAAAGAATGCTGGACATCTTTTTAAAGAGTGAACTTCATCCCTATATCCATAAATATTACAGTCCTACATTTTTCCTATTTCATCATTTCAGAATTAGAATTAAAAGACACCTTGAAAATGATATGAAAGGGAAATATAGCATCTGGAAAGCTTGTTAGGTGAGAACAAGAGCTACTACTGGGCCTCTAGCTCATCTGGTGTATGTACCAGTCAACATATGTTCAATGGTTGACACTTCATAAATATTACATCATACCACATTTGGGGTGGAGGAGATCCTGATTATACACAAAGAGTTTTTCTAAGTTTGCCTGGCTGCTATATATAATATAAATTTGTAAATGGAAGAGATATTATTAACATAGTTTCAAAACAGCTTTATCAATCACATTTTTAGGAGCATATTAAGGTGTGGCTTGAAATATGCAAGTCCTATAAGGGGAGGGGGGATGCCCCTCCCCCTCCTTTCTACCCAGTGGGCATGTAGCTCTCCAAACATCTTTTAAAACTCTGCAGCAGACATCTGGGAGTGACTAAAATAGAAATGAGTCCTAGCCCAGCCAACGTTCTATTCAGTTTCCATGTCAGTGCATCCTGCTTCCTCTGTGGGGACACTCTCCCACCCCCAAATCTGTGACAGAAGCCAGAATGGGAGCCAAGTGTCAAATGAGCATAGAAAATTCTAGTCCAACACTGAGATTCTATGCTAGCACTAATGTCTAGTAAGACTAATTCTTGCTGTAGTAGGTCTAACCAGAGTCATTGACACATTTTCATAAGAAAGGCAATGCTGTATAGTCACTACGAATCAACTCATATTTATGTAACATATATTAAGAACTTAATATTTGACAAATGGTCTACATAGACAGAATGAGAGTCTGGATTATAGAGGTCTCCAAGGGTTCTACAGGTAAAATATCTATTCATAAGTATTTGTTGCTTGGAAGTACAGTAGAATAGCATCTCTTTAGGGTTTCTTACAATAAAAAAGAAATACTCTCTGCATAAGCAAATCCTGTCTCCAGGAGGTGAAAGAGTTTTATCACCCTTAATAGCTTTTTATAATTTGTAAAAAACAAAAACAAAAACTATTGGATCATTAGTTTGAGGGAAAATAAGTTATGCAAGTATAACTGGTGGGAAAGGAAAACAATTTACAAAGCATACTTGTTGAAAGTGAATCAGGGTATACTTCTACTTATCCCAAAATTGTTAGCAGTAATACCTTCATATGGAAAAAAGTTTCAAGGGCAGTTTAAAGACAGGGCTGATGTTAATTAATATCTAATGGAGTGGAACCCAGGAGTAAACCTGACAGTCCCCTGTGGGCTGCATGCTGAGACTCAACCACAGCCGCCTCTCCAAGCATCCTTCACCTCTTTCCCCTCTCTTACTATAACTTAGATCTAGACACCTAAAACATATGTTATATGGCTTTTACTGTGGAACATGGAAATTACAAAGAGATAGCCAGGCCAAGGCTTAGTAATTCTTCTGTCAGTAAGAGGGTATAGTGCAGTGTCAAGCACTCTGTCCTTCCAAGAGCACTGATGGAGAGATTTCTTTCTATATCTGCATGCCACTATCTTCATACGGGGAACACTGGCAGGGAATACAGCTGCTGTAACCCTTCTTGCCATCTAATGGAATCACCATCAAGATCATGTTCCCGTTTGTTCTCTGTCGAACAAATGAATCTGTTGGTGAGGTTAAGTACCTAGAATTTAATAAAGTACCTAGGCATTTATTAAATATATACTGAGAGGCAGACATCATGCTAATACTTTATATATGCAATCTCAATTATTTTTATGCCAGCCTGATAGTGAAGCATCAATACCACCATTATACACGCACCGTTAGTTTGTGGTGGTTATCTAAAACCCCACAGTTAGTGTGCAGTTTTTGTGCTATAATTTAACTCTGCTTACTTCTGAAAGAAGAGCAGTTGCATTTTCCTTTGTGCCATAACAGGTACATAATGTCCATTGAGGAAAATTCTAGACCCTTGACTGGATGCCTGTGTGGGGGGCATGTCACATCAGGAAAATGGGCTCATTTCCTGGTCTTGGAATCCAACTCGCCTGTCACCTGGTTGGAAGGCTTGGCTGTGGTTTGTGATGTAAAGTAAGCCTACCTCTACTTCTGGGATTGCCCCTGCTGCCCTCTCGAACAGCACCTACCTCCCCCTGCCCTTACCACCTCTGTGCTGATAGGCTCCTGCATCCTATACTGATTCATTGTATTTTCCCAATAAAGGAGTCTCCCTGGTGCATCTGAGTGTCTTCCCTCCAGTGAGGGAGGGCTGGGTGTGGGCCCCCAGTCGGCCCTTTCCTTTCTCAGTCTCGTCTTAGTTGGGGCATGTTCTCTCTGTCGCTCTTGCGGGTCAGGAGGCAAGAAGGACTAAAAATCCCGACACCTGTGGTACCTGATTTTCACTTGCATGTTCTACAGAAAGTGTATACAGCAGATTCAAAAAGTTGCCCAGGGCCTGTTTTCATCCTTCCTTGCGGGATAGCGCTACCAAGTTAGTCAAGCCAGAAACTTAGACATTTGCATTATTGTCTCATTTTTACCCATAATCCACATACAATTGTTTGACAAATCACCAAGTGCCTATGCTACTATTTACAGGCCTAATAGGCTCCCATTTACAGGGCTTCCAGCCTCCATCTCACAGTAATCCAATAAACTCTGCATCACACAAGGGTCTTCTAAAGAATAGAACAGTCCATGTTTCTAAAACTGCTTCAAAACCCTTATACTTCTCTGCTTCCAACAGAATATAATGAAACATAGAATATAATGGTTCATGGGGCTTGAACTCAGTCTGGGCACTGTCTCTGAGCTCTTCAACTCAAAGCTACCACCCTACACTTAGGCCTGGAAGCTGTCCCTGAGCTCTTCAGCTTAAGGCTACCACCTTGCCCTTGAGCCAAGATCTACTTCCTGTTTTCTAGAGATTAACTGGAGACAAGAGTCTCAGGTCCTTTTGTGCCCAGGCTGGTTTTGAACCTTGATCCTCAGATGTCAGCCTCCTGAGTAGCTGGAATTACAGGCATGAACTACCGCACCCAGCTGAAATAAATTTTTGATGAAATTATCCTCCCCGATTAGAGGAGGTTGTAGGACTACTTAGTTTAGTCTGCCTCCATGAAGCTAGGCATAATGTCGCTTACCTGTAATCCCATAGGAGATGGTGGCAGAAGTATTTAGATTATAAAGATAGCTCCAGACTAAGGTAGTAAAAAAAAAAAGAAAAGTGACTCAAAAGCAAGAAAAAAGTGTCTAGCATTATGATTCAAGTGGTATAATACCATGAGACCCTGGGTTTAATAAATAAATTAAAGGATAGTTCCATGAAGCCTTTACAGACCCTCTCAGTAGAAGCTAGCAATCACTGGGGATATGAATGGTTATTCTTTTTTTTCTTGATAATTCCTTCACGAAACAGTGTTTCACTAAATGAAACACCATTCAGTCCTTCTCTATCTTTCCTTTCCCTCAAACACAAGAGAGATTACTACAGTGATATCTCCACTTGTTAAATTGGGGATTTGTTGGGCAGTTACCTCTCCAAAGGAACTTCCTTTTTTAGAAAATAAGCTGTGATTGGTGTAAACTGGACCAATTTAGAGTTGTGCATCAGCAAGACCATTTGGCTAAATGTCCTCCTGTTTGGTCTCTTTTGGTGATAGATGTGGGATGCTTGATGTCCATCTGCCTCTCCTTTTCAAACAAATTGTTCTGAGCTCAGAAGGAAAAGAGTAATTGTTATGGGGTCTTCTCCACACTCCAATACACCAAACTCCAGTAAATCTCAACACTATCTTCCACTGTGCCTCGATATGCCTAAAACATGGATCTAATAGCTTAGACTATCAAACTAAAATGGAATTTTTTTGTTTGTGCAACCAACAATAACAATAAAATCTCTGTGTATGGGGAATATGTTAGTTGTCATGGTACTTCCAGTACCCTGAATTCAATTTGTGCTTGCAGAAAGACTAAATGAAGAAATAGCTTCTGGTGATCACTAGCAATCCTCAATTAAACTGAATGCCTCCAGAGAGCCTCCTAAGCCACCCTTTTCTAGTCTCATGATCTATATTTATTTACTTATTTTTAATAAACCAGAGTAAGTCATCCAAGACAGCAACAGGACAATAGTAATCTTACACTGGATCTAATGAATCAAAAGCATCCAAAAGGGTCTGAAAAACAGTAAAGCTAGAAAGGCACTGGTGTTTTCCTATGATCCAATTGCCTAAAACTCACAAAATTAGTCAATATCAATCAAACAGTTGCTGTGTGGATTTTACTTCACATAGAGAAAATAGTCATGAGCTGGAACGCAGTTTAGTTGTCTGACATGTACAAGGACCTTGGTTCTATCTCCACCAATATGTGTGCATGCACATGCGCACACACACACACACACAAACACACACACACACACTGCAATTGTTACAAAGTAGCAATTAAAATATCATATTAGGAAGTTTTTGGATGGTTCTGTTGGACTTCTGAACTTATTAAAAAACCACCTTGTACCTCATAGAGAGAAGTTTCGGGGGAATTCATACTTGTGTTGTTGCCTAGATGCAACCTCTATTGAATACACTGATGATCTATTTAAGGAGGAGTCTAAGCACACCAGACAACACTGAAATAGGGAAAACACATAAAAAATCATTGAGTTCTGAAATGTTCAGTCTCATACAAGGAGCATATATTTTTATTGCAGACATTTAAGTTGAGCAATGTCATTGATATCAAGCATAAATTACAAGCAATCGATGGCTATTGAAGATGTCAGGTGATCACACATAGAATAAATACTTGACTGAATTACTTCCAAACCTTTGGGAAGGTAGCAATTTATCAGTTTTGGATTGGACTCATGTTTTGGTGCTATGTGCTCATATTCCACAATGTCATTTAATAGGCTTGAGATTTTCATCTAAGTCAATATTCAGAGATCAGAATTTTCCTACCAGGGTAATTTACCAAACAATCTTAACTTCTCACTTGCACACTCCGATGCAGCAAACATTGTCTGCTTCTCAGAAATCTAAAACAATTTACCCCTTGAAAAAGGAATTCCTGAAGGTTGAACAATTAACTGACTCTTAAAGCATGTGACTCTATGCATAGATTCCAAACATATCTCTTATAAATATAGACAGGACAGTAAGAAATGAAGGATTTCAAGAAAGCTGAGTTATGTTTCAGAGTATACACGCTTACTTTGGAAGATCAGTATTTAAAGAGTTGTCAATTCTGCTTAAATAAGAAACTTAACTTCTGTTTATCTACATTCATGCTCTCTCTGACAAGGACCCTTTGAGGACAAGTCTCAAGAATGGGATATGAAGAAAGAAATAGATGTGGGATGGGTTGGAGTAAAAAAAAAAAGTATAAACTTTCCTCTTCTAAAGTTTCTCTTAATTCCTACATCCATAAAGACCCTTTGAAAAGAAAGCAAAGTCAAGGAAAGTGGAAAGTACCCTGAAACTGAATGCTGCATGCATTGCTGTTTACTTAGATGGCTGCTCTTGTGTTACCTCTTGTCTGGGATCAGCTTAAGCACCTTCAAATTCCACCTGTTCCTCTCCCTTTCTTCTTATAAGAATCAGAGCTGTCATCTCTTCCTCTTATAATTCCTACATCATCCTTGGGCCTCCATGTATCCTGCCAATAGGAACATTACCTTCTTACTGTCTATGGCTGTTTCACTCTTTGCCATCTCTCACAGGCTCCCGTATGAGATGGATAGCAGTACAATTGGGAGGAGGTGGTAGCTGGTAAGATGTTCTTAGATAGTTGGGGGTGTGATCTTGAAGGGGACTGTGGAACTCAGTTTCTTTCTTTCTCTTTTTTTGTCCTTTGCTTCCTGGCTGTGAAGTAAGCAGTTTGTCCCTACCATTGTCATCTGGCACTGTCACAGAAGGCACAGAACAGGGGGGCTACACAATCTTGGATTGGGCTCTCCAAACCTAGGAGCCCGAATAACTCTTTCTTTTACAAAGTGAATTTTGTCAGTTAGTGCCTTACAGGGAAGAAATCTGACTAACACACTGACTTGATTCACTCTTCTAATTATAATAACTCACATGCCGATTTGATTCATAGCCCCCATATTAGATAATCTCCCTTCCTCGGACTATTTAAATAAAATAGATTTCTTTCCTGAATCATAAAAGCCACCATGAGACACTCAAGGAAAGTGCTTTTCAGATGGTGAATTGTGACTCTGAAGGGTCATAAAGCTGGCTGAATAGCCTTGAATGTATCAAATGATACCTGTCTATTGTTAAGCATAAAGTGAATAACATCTAAGCATGTTCGTAAGTTACAGAAAGCTGAATTTGCATGGGGCTCAAAGAGAGGTTCCATTATTTACACAGGAAGTTCAACAGATTTATAATACCTCAAAGCTTCACACCTCTACACCCAAGTTTTCTGACCCTTTCCTCTAAATAGGCTCTTCTACTACAAGGGATCATGGTCACACTTGTTCCTCATATTTACCTTTTACTGTACTATATATGCATAGTTATATTTTACTACTCATCTCTACCTTCACATCTATAGAATATTCTTTAAAAAGTCACCCCATTCAACTGTTCAAGCACCAGCCATTTCTGGGATTGAAGCATGCCTTTCTTTTTGTGCATTTTATTTTATTGTCAGGGTGATATATAGAGGGGTTACAGTTACACTCGTAACGTAGTGAGTACATTACTTCTTGAACATTGTAACCCCTTCCCATGTCTTTCTCCCACTGAAAACCTGCTTTTCTTATATTATGTTCCTAGGGTCTTTGGAAGTCATCATTGTAAGTTTTTAGGGAACCTAAAGTTTTAAATAAATGTAGTAGGTTACCTATAGTAATGTGTGATATTTCTATAAAGTGATTGTTCAGAAGATCAAGTTAAAAGATCAAACAAGAGAAACACAGAACCTGCTCTTCTTTCTCAGAAGCTGGTTTAGAAATTGCAAATCTATTCTGCAGGAAGAAATGGGGTGTACCTGCTTCATTTCCTCCCCTTGATAATAAATAATTAATTAAACAGGGTCAGTCAGTGACTCCAGGACAGTTTCTGAGGAGTTATTAGAAATTCTCATGGAATTTAAGACCTAAGCCTTTCTACCAAATGGCCCTAAGCTTCCTCCTGAAACTCAGTTCTTCTATCTTTAGAATCAGGTGTCAGAGACATTCTCCCCCTCCCTGAATTCTTAGTGTAAGAATGTGCCTGCATCTTGTAATTAGGTCACTAAGCAACACATGTCTGCTTGCGTTGATATGCAAACATCCTACCACCTGGCCTCTACCCAGAGGAGGAGCAAATATCCTACTACCAGACCCCCTACCCCGAGCAGTTCCTATACCCCAACCCCCTCCTGCCTCTCCTGAAGAGGCATATAAATCCCTGTGTAAAAAATAAAATTTGCAGCTTGATCAGAATGCTTGTCTTGCTGCTTTCTTTGTGTCTCCTGTCCCTTTCATTCCTCCCTCTAGGTTCTTGGCCCTAGTTGACGTCCTGCTTGATGGGACAAATGGCACCCAATGTGCGGCTCAAGTGCCTGTGAGGCTGGGGAACGCTGTCTTCCAAGAAAACTTGGATCCAAGTGATTGTGTGACCAGCTCGGAGTGGCCCACCCGAGACATCTCGGTCAATGCTGAGAGTGGAGACGGCAAAAGGAAAGTGACTGGCCATGGGATAGGCATCATCGTCACAGGAATCGTTCATAGGCTCTCAAGACACGAGGAACTTGGGTTAAAAAGAAAGACTTAAAGGCATTTTTCAATACCCTAGAAGAATACTGTCCTTGGTTCCCCAAGGAGGGAACGATTAGCGAGGTTAAATGGCAAAGAGTTGGAGATTGTTTATTAAGAAGATTCATGTTTTATAAGAAGTTTCATGTAATTATTGCAATTGTGGTCAAATAAGGAACATTTTCTGCTTGAAAATGCAGCATAGTGCATGCTTGGCCATGTACACTGTAAATAGCCTTTACCAAATGTGTTTGACAAGGAATTGTTTTTATGTGGATAAAATGATCATTGATCTTAAAGATTGCCTTTTTTACAATTCCCCTACACCCTGATGATATTTTGTTGGTGGCTCAGGATAGGCCAGATCTACTTTCTAAAGCCTTTCTTAGCCTTGGCTTTCTAATAGCTCCTGATAAAGTCAATTTCGTGTTGACTGCCTCCATACCCTTAGATATTCAATGGCTCAGGCATTATTTAAAATTGCATAATATCTTTTTGCCCCTCAATGATATTCTGCGAGAAGACTCTGACCTCTCCTCCCCCCACAAGCTTACAGCAGGACTGCCTCCACACCCTGTCCCTGAGGAGCTACAATCGCCTGCCTCTCAGGCCTTAAGTTCCCAGCTCCTGGGTGTAGCTGGCCTAGCAGCATCCTAGCAATTGGCAAGCCCCTTGTCCTGGCCAGAGCCATCCAGCCTCTGCTCTTAAAGAGTACCTGCCCTGTAATCTCTAGGGAGAGACAAGATACGGATGTTGTGACATTCTATGATGACTGCATTAGTTATGAAAAAATTGGCATAGAACTGCTCCCCCAATTCTAGGGGCCACAGTCTAATCACATGGGGAGCAGTGGGATATTGGCCAGAAAAACAATTGGAGCTACTAAAATTAATAGGGATCAGGCAAATACAAGTTTCAAATACAGGTTTCTCCCTACAGTAAATATGCTCATGGGAACCACTCAACCAGGGCTCCCAAGTCTTTCATCAATTCCTAATAATTTGTATATTTATGCTATTGAGATAAAAGATTGCTTTTTTCTAGAAACAGTGGTTTTAAAAGATGGCCAGGTGAAAAGCAAAGGCCTCCAGAGGTAAGTATCGGCCAACCCCCTGTCTGTGTTTTGTTTTGTTTTGTTTTTAAGAAAGTGCACTGTGGGCCTAAAACAGAGAGAAAAGAAGGCTGGACGCAGCATGCTCTCTAAGGCCTACTGGTCAAGGGACGCCTTGACCACCCTTCTGAGTTTCTTGTCGCTAACAGGGCATGCCTGAGAGTCCCACCAGCAAGACATGTCTAAATCAAAAAATAGTTGTTTGGTGAAAACATTCATCTGAGCTCATGTTTTTGTGTTTAGAGTATCTGATTGAGTCCAATTTTCTTGTTATATGTCAATGTCTGATTATGTTTCAGAGCCTTTTGTAGATATATTAGGATGGCCTCCGTCTGCCAGCTGGTAGTTTAAGGCCAGGCATGCCATCAAAAGTTTAGGAGTCTCTTAAAAGTCTCTGCTTCTCTGTCTTGTTCATGTTACACATTTTTCCTTGTCCAGTATTGTCTTTTAAATTGGTACCAGTTCTAAATATGGATCCTTATGGCTTTTCTGCATGTACTCAAGCACACATCCTTGTTATCTATTTGAATGTTTCTGGGAAGTAAAAGTTTTGGTCCCACTTGGGCCTGGTAAGGCCCCTCCCAATCAGTTGAGGTGAGCAGAGGCCAGACAAAGCAGCTGCAGGATTCCTCTAGTTTCCTTTTTCCTACAACCTGCTGAAGTGACAGTCTGGAGACAGTTGGTGGCAGGACACAAACTTCAGTCTTAGTGCTCCTAAGTTTAAGACTCCCACCCAACTTTCATCTGTAAAAGGTATTGTGGCAATATGTCTAATATCAGGAACTAGCGCTGAAAAAATAAATTTCAGCTAGTCGCTTTGTTAAGCATTGTTTTAAAAACCTGGTTGTCACCTCCAAGAATAAGCTTGATCAAAAAAAAAAAAAAAAGAAAAAAACCCTCATGATACTAAAATTTCCAGAAAATGAACGGCCGATATTAATTTTGCGCGCTTTAAGATCTTTGAGTATGACTGTATGTGTGAATGGGTATGAGTGAACATTGTTCAAGGTTAAATTATCAGCATGCTATATAAACAATGGATAAATTTATACTTGAAACACAAAAGCAATTGGGTAAATTTAAGTTTAAACTTCAAGAAAAGTATTAGGTTTAAATGTTTCCTATGTCTCAAAGGATTATTGCATTGTTTTAAAGAGAAACTGGTAAAAAGTATTTTTCTAAAGATCCTGAAATCTGCATTTTAAAAATCTGGTATTGCAATGCATACAGCTGTTTACATTGCAAACATTGTATCCTGTTTACCACAGAGGTATTAGGGAATTTGGGATTTATTACCTTTAGTTAAAGTTTGGAGACATGTATTAGAGATTTAAATGTAAATTTGTTTACTAATGTCAGAAACTTTGCCTGTCTGTCTTTTCTTGCAAACTGACACTAGAAATCTGATGGTAAAATGTGGATAATGTGATTAGTATTTTAAAGGAATGTTTAAAGGTTTATCTCCATGCAATTGGGTGTATTTTAAAAAAGGAAGGAAACTAAGTCCAGGCTTAGTGCACTGATGTCTGTAGTTCTTGCATTAGGGAAAAACTGTTATTTGAGTTTAAACTGTTGTAGGAGTTCTAGGCAGTAATCTAAACTGAAAAAAAAAAAGCCTCTTCTAAAAGGCAAGGGGAGTGCCTTAAGCCCTAGGGGGCCTGGAGACAAAAGGAGTTCTTTGTGCCCTTAAAGGTTTTTCAATTGCAAATAAAGGCTAAGGTGTTAATTGTTTAAGCAAGTATCAGTAAAAGTTTTAAGAACATTGGAAATGGGTTTCTAAACAATATTTGAAAGTTGTCTTAAATGTTTGAAGAAAGAGTAAAAAGGAAAATTAGGACTACCAAAATCATTGCTTAATTATTATTTAGCATGCTCTTGTAAGTCTCCTTATAGCAATTTCCAGCTGGGCATGGAAAAGGATAGCAGATCCTCATTCAGATGTAATTTTGGTCCTCACCAAGTTCTAGGTAAGATCATGCTTAGAGACTATTTCTGTGTTGACCACCTTGTTGCTCTAATTGGAGTAACGTGGAGGACTCATTGATCTGAAAGCTGCAGTTTCGAGCCAACCCAGGCAAAGCAAAGTCCCTGTGAGACTGTGGTGACTGAATCTGTCAGCAGAATGCTGGGGCACAGTTGCTTTGGAGCATAAAGTGGCAGAGTGCTAGCCTTGAGCTGAAGAGCTGAGGGACAGTGCCCAGGCCCCGAGTTCAAGTCCAGCAACCAACAAAGTGAAATGCCAATGGGATGTTCATCCCTGTGTGGAGAGACACTACTGGTACAAAAGCAATGAAGCCTCCAGATGCAGAAAGCCTCTGCTTGGATGGCAGAGATGGTGTCAGATCCTAGAGTCACTCATGCTTGGCCATTCAATATTAATAAGAGCCGGGAGGTCATAGAATAGTTTATAAGCAGGCCTTACTAATGCCCATGCCTTTCATAACTGGGCAGGAACTTGTCAATCATCTGTGATAGTGGGTAGTTTAAAGTCCTAACTAGTGAATTCAGGGAAGTTTGTGGATCTGAGGCTTGTATCCCTATTGATCTGTTTAGATCTGGCAACTGAAGCATAGTTAGAGTCGCAGGGATTAAGTTCCCCAGACAATCAGGAAAATGCCTTTGCAAATGGGTGCTAAGTAAGCTAACCTATTGTAGCCAAAGAAGGTTTGTGCAGTTGTTAAATGTTGAATATGATCTCTAGTTTGGAACAAATCATTGTTTCTGATAGCTAATCCTGGCAACCCCTTCGTAAAATAGGCTAAACTTTTTAAGGTTCCTTGTCAAGTACAGAGACAACGCCCCTGAGTCAGCTTGAAGAAGTTACAGAAGCTGAATCTCCGTCCATCAATCCCCTTTAGATAAAGGGACCAGGGAATCATTGGGAGAATTCACCAAAGTCAGGCCTTAGGTTAAGCTTCTTTAACCAGTTTGCTTCTTTAACCAGTTTGCTGCGCAGAAATTTGCAGGCAATCCAGCAGGAGGTGTGACATTCCATTAGAGTTCCTGAGAGATGAAGCTGCTGCCACATATTCTGCCCTGCCTGATTCCACCACCACTGCACAGCTGTTTCCTGAGAGGACTGGAACTCTTGGTGATGGGACATTCTGTGCTAAACTCAAAGTCCCCTAGGTGGTTGCAGCCATTATGGTGACTCTGGATGGGTGAATTTTCCATCCAGTGCTGAACAGCCTAGACGTGGGAGATGCTAAATGGGTATGAGGACTGGGGCCCCCAGAGGAACCGTAATCCCCACCCGAGGGATACACCTGCAGTTGACAGGTGTAGGCATCTGCATGAGGTGCAGCTAAGACTGCAAGGAGACGGCCTGAATGGTCATCAGTCTCAGGGTCTCCTGCGGGACATGCCCGATAGCATGGAAGTTGGTATCTATTAAAAACTTTCCCCTGCAAAAAGATGCTTGGCCTCAGCATGGCCTCCTTTCTAGGGATCAGGGCCTCTGTCTCCCCTCTCAGATTAATGCCTCCCATAATTAAGATATTGCCTAAATCCTCACCCCTCACTTATTTTAAGATGAAAGGAGGAGTTGTCAGAGACATTCTCCCCCTCCCTGAATTCTTAGTGTAAGAATGTGCCTGCATCTTGTAATTAGGTCACTAAGCAACACATGCCTGCTTGCGTTGATCTGCAAACATACTACCACCTGGCCTCTACCCGGAGCAGGAGCAAACATCCTACTACAGGACCCCCTACCTGAGCGGTTCCTATACCCCAACCCCCTCCTGCCTCTCCTGAAGAGGCATATAAACCCCTGTGTAAAAAATAAAATTTGCAGCTTGATCAGGATGCTTGTCTTGCTGCCTTCTTCGTGTCTCCTGTCCCTTTCATTCCTCCCTCTAGGTTCTTGGCCCTAGTTGATGTCTCACTGGACGGGACAATCTGGGACATGGCTCAGAAGATCTATAAGGACATTTCTCATCTTTCTAATACCTTTTTTCTGCATTCCCAGCATAAAATTATCATCATTCCAGGGATGTTTGGAAGCTGCAAACTGAGATAGTTTCTTCAAAACTTCAGCATCAGATAGAGAGATCCCATACTCATCATTTGCCAGCTATACAAATTGAGAGAAATTTCAAATCCCACTAAACAGTTTTCCCATATACAATTTCAGGATATATATTAGAATATCCATTAAATTATAATATAAACAGAACATGGATCCAGTTGTTAAGCTAGTATCATTTTTTAGCATCAGACCCACTCTTTAGTCTCAGATAAGTATGTTAGCCCTGATCTCTTTTCCTCTAAGATGGACTGAATTACTTCTTCTGACAAAAACAGAAAACAGAACATCACCACATCAATCAAGAGGTTTCCTGGACATATTTAGCATAATATCTTTGCATGAAAATGGAGACAAACCTTTTCAAACCACAAAACACATGTTACAGAAAACTCCTTAAAACATCAATACTAGACTGTAAGAATACGGCATTCAGTGTGCAATATCATCATCTAATCACTCCATTTCTGAGTTCTTCAGTGACTCCTCATTAGAGTCAGAATGCTTTTATTATTTAGTTAGTACACACCATATAAACTGCCATCCCTTACGTGGCTCCATCTACAAATATGGCTTTGTCTACTGTAACCAGCCCTGCATCCCAATTCTCTTTCCAAATAGTCATTTGCCTTTAGGCAAGTTACAGGTTGTTGTCATTGTTTTTAAGGAATTCTGTGTGCCATATGTTCTATGCTACAGGCTCTTTTGTGAATTATCTTAATGATCTTTGTGTTAGATACTATTACTAGTTTCACCTAACATATGAGAACACAATTCAGCTTAAAAAAATTACCTAACATTGAAAGAACTTGTGAGGGAAAAGGTCTTGCCTATCAATCACAGTTCATTCTTAAGTAAAATAGGAAAAACTTTCTTACTTGGATATGTAATCTCATCAAAGACACAAAGAATAGATATAGTTACAAGAGAAAGAGAGAGAGAGAGAGAGACAGAGACAGAGACAGAGACAGAGAGAGATATCTTATTTTGTTGATGGCTCTGTTTCCTTTTCTTTATGTATGTTTTATTCATATATATATCTTCTGGAGGGTTGCAGGGGTTGGGGGAGAGAGGTGGGGAGCATAACTCTCAAGGGAAAGTGTGAAAAATTGCCACAGTGGAAGTCACTGGACACTATGATGAAAGTAAACTATATAATTATATTTTATGGGTGGAGATGGGAGGGAGATACTAGGAGAGAATGAGGGAACAGAAGATACTGTACAAAAGGAAATGTATTCATTACCTGATTCATATGATTGTAATCCCCTGTATATCATCTCTATTATAACAATAAAGTAAACAATAATAAATAATAAACAGTAAAGTAAATTTTACAAAATCTCCAAAAAGGAAAGACAATACAAATATCCAGCAATTGATGATGGATAAATGAAGCACATGGATCCAATACAATGCAACACTACTTAGCAGTGGAAAAGTATGGATTACTGATATATAAAATGTACAATTGAAACTCAAGAGCACAACATTAAATAAAAGATGTAAGAAACAAAAAGCTAAATGTCATACAATACAATAATAGTCATCTTCATATTATTTAAGAGTTAGAATTTGATATTTGATTGTATTTAATGCTTACCTTTATTTAGTAGTGACTAATAAGTATAACTGGATAGCAAGCTTACTCAGAAAATTGAAATTTTAATATGCACTGGATAAACTACTTATTCCAGGATCCAATGAGATTTCCAAAAAGAAATGGTTGCAAATTCTTCCTTATTCTTTTTCAAAGGCAGAGATTATATATTTACTTCAAGTCTTGGAACTAGGAGCTCACCTTTATTCAGTAATCTCCATTTACCTTTTATCATACTATAATACTACATTTTCAGCTACTTTTATTATCATCTTCTGAAACCTTATCCATATACATGTCTGTACCTATGTATAGATAGCTGCATGTGTATTATGAATATGTATCTTCTTTTCCTTCTTAAACAGAAAACAGAAATATTACCCATAAGATATTTAGTCAACCCTCAAAGAAAAAAGGCTGAAATCATGGGGTATCAAAATAAAATGATATCAGAGAAAACCCATTCCCTTACCAACACAGTTGTGTGGAGACACTTACATTGAAGTCATACAGCACGCCAAAGTTGGCTGCAGAAGCTTCTTCAGCTCTCGGGACTGTTTTCCTGGGTAAGCTGCCATATGGCAAACCCCAGAGGTACTAAGTAAAGCAAAAAGAGCAGTTAACAAGTAGAAACAAAATCTGAGCCACATGTGATCGCAAATGTTTTCACTTAAAAACATTTCTGGAACTTTTTTTTCATGGGGACTCTGTGGATTGTCATGTGGGGTCCTATTTTCTGAGAACCAACTAAACCGAGCATTACGAACAAAAGGCATACTCACGTCCCTGCTCCAGAATTCTACAGACCTAGTACACGAAAGGCCAACCACAAGGTCCAGGAGCCTGGCTAAGAAGCCCCACTACCACCTCGAAAAAGGTGTTAGACGGGACAGAGGTAGCCTTTAGAAGCACATAGTACCCATCACAATTACACTGCCCACATTCCATATAACAATACATCCTTAAATGTTGGAATGGAGGGAGAGCAGCTCATTAATTTCAAGTAGGATGTAAAAATAAAACCAGCCTTGTAAGTGAAGGCTGTCTATAAGGAGGGAACAATTGTCTATTGGTTATGAAATCAGTGTCATCTCAAATTCAAGATGACAGTCCTGAATTTGTTCTACCAAATTAGAAGAGGAGCATATTTATGGAGAACAGTACTAAAAATACAGTTGACCAAGGACAGGGGCAAGAGAAGTATCACAGGAAGGTGTCTGAGTGAACAATGGACAAAGCAGATCAACCTCATCAGGCTTGGCCTAATAGAAACTACTTGTATGAGATGGAGCTTTTCTTCCCTGTGGCTGCGACAGAGGATGGGGTAATGTTTGAGACCTTGGTGCAGAATTTGATTGGAAAAAAAAGGCTGGAAACCAATCCCTGCTCATCCCCTCTCTATAAACAGTGTAGACATTCACCGTTGCTGTCTTGGTCCCTCTGGCTTCATAGAGAGGAAGTCCTCTCTACATATAATTGTTTTGCCTCCCCCCAACACAGAAAATGCATGGAAGTTTAGGACAAAAGATCAATGCCTTGGTATAAAAGAGGTTGCTGGCTAAAAGCAGGCAAAATGATTGACATGTTCCATGGAGATGCCTGTGTCTGGTCTCTGGTGGTTCTGCCAGGTCAAAAGGGAACATATCCTCCTATGAAACACAAACCTATGTAAGGGCATTCAAAGTTCATAGACTCTAGCTCACTACAACCAACCCTACATGTATTCATCCCATCCATCCCGTGGGGCCATAGCATAATCTCCATGAGTTCTAAAGAATTAGCAACAGCCTTTGATTTCTTCAAAGAGAGGGGCCATAGGATGTGGAGGTAAGAGGAACTGTAGGTGACAAGACCCCATTTCTACTGCTCCCGAAATAAAGGAGTAGTTTAGTAGATGAATGAATGAGGCACTCTCAGGTTTTCTCAAAGAGAGGAGTGAAAACAAGCAACAAGCTTGGCATTTGATGAAATATAAATAAAATAAATAAATATAAATACCCCATTTTTAGATACACTTTCATGAAAGTCATGCACCCTCTGGGGAAGGCTTAGAATCTTTGGCTGAGGGAACCACTTTGAAGTTTAAATTCACTAGAAATCCTATTCCTGCAAGAAGGGAACATAATCAGCTAATCATTCATTTTCTACAGAGATTTCTTTGTAAAGCCTTTCTAGGAAAGCAATGATATAAGGAACTTTTTCGTCATATCTTACCTCAGGCAGCATGATCAGGCTGAATGTCAGGATAAAGAGAACCATATTTACTCCATACATCCATCTCAGGAAGAGGAAGTAAGAGGCCACTGATGATCCAAATTGACCTAGTACAAGCAAAACAAGAAAGTTGGAAGGAAGGTCAAAATAATACTAAACTAAAACTAAAGCTTCTTCTTGGGTGAATGAATCTGCTACCTGAAATACCTGGGCCCCTTTTAGGTTAACAAGCTCCTAGCCTGTCAGTCTCCAGGAAGAGAGTACATCCATCATGAAAGAAGGGTTTCTTATACTATCAAATGGAGAAGGTTTGAGGACTGTAGCTTTGCAGAGTGTAACCTACACCTTCAAGGTCCACCTGAAGGAAAGGTTCACCAATGCCAATGATACCTGTATAGCTTATTTTCTTCCTGAGTTAATATAGGTAAGTGAATAAATAGATATAAAGTGGTAACCTAGAGCATCTAGCATGTGATTAGTTATGATTATTATTGCTGTTCTTTTCTTAGCGAACAATGTTCTTTTCAAAAAAGTCTACCTCATGCCTTACAGAGGATTCTCCTGTGATCCTTCTTGAGTTACTATTCCTCATTAAGGACATTTTAGAAAGACAGTATAGAAACTGGCATTCAATTTATACATCTTTACTAAGCATTTTCTTCTATGATTTGTCTTAAATGTGAAGTATAAGATCCTTGACTGGCTACTCTAAGAATTTAGTCATTTATTTACAGTACTGGGGTTTGAACTTTGGGCTCCATCTTGCTAGATAGTAATCTACTACTGAGCCACACCCTTTGCCCCTTTTTTTTGCACTACTTATTTATGTGCGTGTGCCAATCCTGCTCTACCACTTGAGCCACAGCTCCACTTCCAACTTTTTTCTAGTTAATTGGACATGAGAGTCTCCTGGACTTTTCTGCTTAGCCTGGCTTCTACCACAATCCTCAGATTTCAAACTCCTGTGTAACTAGAATTACAGGCAAAATCCAGGCATTGATTATTTTTGAGATATGCTCTTATTTCTTGGGCATACACCCAGATTGTATTCCACCTATTTTACCTATACTTTTGTAGCTGGCATAACAAATGTGAGGCACTATGCCTAGCTTCTTCTGTTGAGATGAAGTCTCATGGGACTTTTTTCTCTCGAGGCTCGTCTCAAACAGCCATTTCCCCAATCTCAACATCCCAGCAGCTGAGATAATAGGTGCATGCCACCACACTTAGATAATGGATGAGAATAGGTTTCAGGTTTATGTCTAAGCTGGCCTTAAATTATGATTCTCCTGATTTCATCCTCCCAAGTGTGTGTGTGTGTGTGTGTGTGTGTGTGTGTGTGTGTGTGTGTGTGTGTGTGTGTGTGTCCAGATGTGTTCCATAGAAGAGGTAAAGTATTGATGAGAGTGTTTTAGATGAGTTTGTGATGGAAGGTATACCAGAAAATATGGCATATGAGCAACTGTGCTCAGGAAGAGCAACTGTGACAGAGGACAGGGCAAAAACAAAAACCTGGCAAGATACAAGAGCTTGGAGCTATTGAGAAACAGGAAGGCCTACATGGTTGGAATACAGTGAATGAGAGACAGGGGCAATAAATCGAGTTGAAGATATGATAAATCACATTGTGTGGGGCTTTCTGTGGCAGTATAAAAGGTGAGGGTTTTATTTTAAATCCGATGAGAAATCTCTGACAAATGTTACATAGTGGAGCTATAGAAGGGCGGGCATGGCCTAGACTTTTAAAAAAGACCCCTTCAGGGGGAAAACAAGATGATTGGGAGGGGGTGGAGGGAGTGAAATGGGGACAAAAACATGAGAAGGGATATCAGTGTGTGAGAAGTAATATACTTACTACCTGTCAAATGTATCTGTAACCCCTCTATATATTACCCAGAAAATATAATAGAAAATAAAAAGACCCCTTCAGCTTTAGAGAATGAATTGGGACATAATAGGGTGAAAAAAAAATTCTTCCAATTCCCAGAGTGAAGAGTAAAGGCTCTGTCCAAACTTATTGACTGAGGCCATTAAAGCTGAGAATCCAAAAAGGTTTTCTCAAGAAAAACCAATGGGGCTGGATGCAGCTCAGTGGCAGTTCACATGCCTTGCAAGTGCAACTTCCTAGGTTCAATCTCCAGTACCAATAATGAAAAGAAAAAAAAAAACAGTTAAATCAACAACAAGGAAAACCAACCACCAGCCTCAGTCATGACCAATGCATTTCTTTAGACCACTGGCTTTGATATCATCTAAATGGGGAAACATTTCCATTTTGTGTGGCAAAAATTCCAACCTCTTCTTGCTAACAATGAGGATGAAGCCAGAAGAGCAATATCTCTCTTTCTAGAGCTTACTTTATCTATTCAGTACCCTGTCACTTATTCTCATCATATAATGCAAACTTTCTTTTTAGGAACTTAAAAAATTATGACAGGTGAATCTGTAAATGGACATTTTAGAAGAAATCAACTATTGTAAAGAAATCGTCTTCATTTCATGTGACAGGGCACGTAGTGCTGCAACCATGTACATTAGTCTCCAATTCTAAAGCAGCTCTGAATGTCCCAGGACATCTGATCACCCACCTGGCTCCCAGTGATTTCATATCATTTCATGGCTGTTATCTATGTTCTCTAGTAACAACTATCAGAGGACTGTTCCGCCAGGCTCACCATCATGTTTTATTGAAGACTGTGGGCTTCCAGCCTGATACTTATCACAGTCCCTCACTGTCTGGAGGAAAGAACTAGGCTTTGTCTCTTGACAGCCTTGAAGCATATGTGAGAGCTTTTGACACAAATATAAACTTTCCATTCTCCCCTCCCTCCATCTTTTATCTTTGCTTCCTTTCCTCTTACCCCTTCTCTTTTCTTTCCTTGCCCTTTCTCTTTATTCCTTCCTTTGTGTGGTTTTGTTTTCCTATCACCATGGCCCCTATTCTCTCTCAGTCCTCATATACAACCATAGGGGGGAAATGTTGAATATAGTTTCCAAAAAGTTCCAAAATGTAAAAGAGAGAAGCACATCCTCCTCCTGCAACACATGTATGTGTTATGGAAAAAAACATAAATACCTTAGAATCTATAGCTTTCAAGTTCCAATTTGGGAACTTCAAAACTATTGAAGTAAATTCAAAACTATTATGTTCTTTATCATGTTCAAGTGCATTTTTCTAATCTTTTATCATCCAGCATGTTTACTTGTAGATTTACACGTACTTTCTAGCTACAACAAACGAGGGAAACCTATGTTTCTTTGGGCCTGGCTTATTTTGCTTAATATAATCTTTCCATTTCCTTATGAATGGTACCATATCATTCTTTCTGATGGATGCAAAGAATTCCATTTTGCATATATACCACATTTTCTTGACTCATTCATCCCCTGAGGGGCATCTGGGTTGATTCCATATTTTGGCTATGATAAACAATACTGTAATGAACATTATTGTGTTGCTAGACTTAGTGTGGTCTTGTTTGTAGTCTGTTGGGTAAATGTCCAAGACTGGAATTTCTGGGTCATAGGGAATCTATTTTTAATCTTTTAAGGAACCTCCATATTGCTTTTCAGAGTGGTTGAACAAGTTTATACTTCCACCAACAGTGTATTAAAGTTATCTTTTGGTTACATCTCCAACAGCATCTATTATTGTGTTTTCTTGAGAATGGCTATTCTAGTTGGGGTGAGGTGAGATCTCAATGTTGCTTTTATTTGTGTTTCATTTATGGCCAGAGATGTTGAATAATTCTTCGTGTGTCTATTGGCCATTCTTACTTCTTCTGAGAAGCCTCTTTTTAAGTCTTTAGCCCATTTCTTAATGGAATTCTTGTTTCCATTTGGGGGAGGGTAAATGGAAGAACATAAATGGCAGATGAGAAGGTGAATAACCCTAGTAGTATTACTCACTAGGTACTATGTCCAAAACGAATTATATAACTTTTGGAGGAGGGATCAGGAGAGAAAAACTGGGAGAAAATGAAGGAAGAGGCGACACTTCAGAAAGACATGAACTCACTGCCAGACTTATGTAACTGCAACCCCTCCGTACATCACCTTTATAATAACAATAAAATGGTGGCAGGGGGAAGGAAGCACTCTCTTTACAGAAGCCTAAATGCAGAGAAAACATTTCAGTGAAGTCGATTTCATCAAAACTATACAATGATTTTAGAAAGAAACATCTTAGCAAACTAAGGAATCCAGAGGTCAATGTTCCATCCACATGAGACCTGCAGTGACAGAAGGGAAAGGGTAAGAGGAAACAAACATATTAAAACTGGATAAAATGAACCAATCAATTGGCATCAAAGTTCCAGAGGACCTTGTCCTGTTTCAACATAAAAGTGAAAGAAAGAAATATTTCTTCTTAGTCCCATTTATTCTAGTAATTCTGTCCTATAGATTTCAGACAAACACTAGTGTTCACTGACAAGAAAAATTTCTATACAGTATAGCCAAGAGGCATAAGAGATGAGAAAGATAATTCGGCTTAGTGATCAAATAATAATAATAATAATAATAATAATAATAATAATAAATAGCCAACATAACTGATTGGTCAGTTAGGTATACTAGGAAATGTACCCACTTTTCTGCCACTGGAACCTGGGGAGCTTTAAAGTTGCCAGTCCTACTGTGCAATTCAGCAATCAAATCTTAAACATAGCAGTTAGCAGAATCATAAGTTAACTTTCTCATAATGAATCTGCTTCAGATATCTATTTGATCTCTGTGCATTAATTTATTTAAGCATCATCAATCAGGTGGGTGCTATTTTGCTCTCATTTTGTAGAGATATGGGACTAGGAGTTACACAGCTGGTTTAAAAAATGGAACCAGGGTTCTAGAGCAGGCAAGTTTCAGTTACAGGTGTTTGAATCCAAATCTAGCTCTCTTAACCACTATTTTACAGCCTCTTCAGGTCAAATTATAAATATTTTTTTAAAAATAATAGGATGTACTAAATAAATAAGGAATAAATGTGTGCACACCTAAAAGAATATCAGCAGATAAATCCTAGTCAGCGAAGGCCATTCAAAAAATCACAATTTAAACAGTACACATAAAAGTCAATTTTTTTCTCTTTAATCCAACTGATATGTGATGCTGTGATACATTATTAATGTGTTAAGTTTTTGATATGTGTTAAAGTGAGAATTAAGTTTAGGCGTATTCTTGACATGAATTTTCTTGTGTTCCTTTCAAATTAAGATTAAAGTTCATCTTTCCTTCTGGCTAGTTATTATTTAGCCAATGTAATTTGTAGTTTGTCATGATATATAATTTCCTCTTCAACAGATGTGTGATAGAATCAGTGGATTAGTATAAGTGTTTCTGAATAGAAAAAGACCAATTAAAGGACCTGCTATATGAGTGCAACATAAATACCATTATGTTAAACTAGGCTATGAAGCACAGTTTTTAATCAGTGAGTCTACAGGTGGAAACCGAAATGTGATGACTTTGATTCGTATTCCCTGGAGGCCATGGATCAGCAGAAAAACATGAGGTTACGCTCTATGCTCTCGATTGCCTATCTGAAGCAATCTGAAGCCTGAAAAAAAAATAGTCAAATCATATTTTGGGGGTTGTGTTCTACCTCCAGTTCAAAAGACATTCAACTATTCACTGAAAGTATATAGTAACGTCATTATTGCAAATGTCATGGTATTTCTTTGACAATATATGTCATTACAAGGATGTGTCATGCATTTGGCTCTGACTCCTTTACTAGTCTGCTTCAATACCTCCTAGCATTTCAAGCAATGCTGAGATTCACAGCATCTTTAGTGGTGGGAATCATTTAATGTTATCTTTAATGAAAGAAAAATCACAAGTTGTCAGCTGAATATCTGATCCATACTAGTAAAGGGATTCATGTCTTACTGCAAACAACACGGTAATGGCAGGAGTTTCAGACTCAGGTTTGAACTCTACTCTTCCTCATTGCAATTACAACTCAGATCTTTGGTAAACTCAGTGAAGACTGGTCATTGGAGACTCCACTAAAAATATTTGCTAAGCATTAGCTTGCAAATTGGGCAGAAAGTACAGACATATGAATTAGATGAATGTGACTGAGGAACTGCTGCTTTTCTTTGGAACATACCACTTACCACAATACATACTAATTCTCTTTTTCGGGGTTTATATTTCATATTTTGTCTTCCATATCCAACATTTACCAATTAACACATTTGGATACATAATTAATGAAGGCAGAGATTTGCTTCTCTTCAGCAATAGCAACAGTGCGTATAAATACATTTAGGACATGAAAATCTTTCAGTGAGCATTCTTTCAAGTCATTAACCAGTAATACCAAGATCATTCTGAAGATTAGATATTATATCTAAAATGATTATGGCGTTCAGATGAAATATAATTTTTCTTAGCCTTTATATGATTTCAACGGCCACCTCTTTTAAAGGATTAGTATTTGTATTATAATTAGATATGTTGTATATATGACATGCTTATCCAAATTCATTGTGAAAATAATTAAAGAAGTAGATTAATTATATAGGCTGTCAGTATGAATCTGTTTTACCTCAAAGTTTTTCAATAATTTCCCTTTAAAATAGGAAAATTTTTCCTGCCTAAATGCACATCTAAAATTATACAAATTTATAATATCATAAATTCTGGGCCTAAAAATGACTTTGTATAATACCTAATCAATCTCCTAGAATCAGTCTCCATATGAAGCCCCAAATGTGGAAAGGGCCAGAATTTACAGCAATTGGAAATAAAAGGCCTCACACTTTAAAGACTCATTCTATGTCCCATTGTTTTTCATTTTCCATTCAGTTCAGCTTCAAAGACCATCAAAATCCACATTTTCCTAGCTCTGTTTGAGTCTTTTCTACATAATGATTGCTTCAATCCAATGACACTGTTCCACAACAGATTTCATTCTTTCTATCTAATATGATAATTCAAAAGCATATTATAGAGGAGGATAATGGGTACCAAGACATGTGAAAGGGTATCAATGTATGTGAATTAATGCACCTTCTATCTGGCAAATATCATGTAACCCTTTTATTAATTACAATAAAAAAGTGAAAAAAAGCATATTATATGTTTATGATTATCACTGATATTTTAGTACATTTGAACCATATGGAAATGAAATACATTGTTAAATAACTCGTGCAAGTATAAATACCTGAGCTGTACATAATCCTACCTAGTCAAGTGGCTGAGATCTGAGGATCATGGTTCAAAGTCAGTTCAGGCAAGAAATAATGCTGGTGGTTATTTCTAATTAACCACCAAAAAGTCAGGAGTTGGGCTATCGCTCAAGTGATAGAGCACTATTCTTGGGAAAAACAGCTCAAAGACCATGTCCAGGCCCTGAATTCAAGCCCCAAAAGGCAAAAGGTCTCTCTCTCTCTCTCTCTCTCTCTCTCTCTCTCTCTCACACACACACACACACACACACACAGAGTAAACATTTGAGAAAATAGGACCTAATTCCCCAAGTAAGAAAATTTATCAAGGCAACATATAATTACTCATCCTGCTAATGACTGGTACAAATTCAGAGAATGCTTAAATTACTTAGAAATTTTCAACAGAGCCAAAAGCTATGTAGTTTTGAACCTAGACAGACTCTATCCACCACTAGCTATTCCAGGATAATTATTTAGCAACAACTAGACTATAGGGAAGTAAATGTACACATTGCACATGTAATAAAATCTGCAGAATATCTGACTCATGATGGTATTTCATAAATGATGATAGTGATGATGACTGATAAAAATAATAAGGGTCAATTATTCACAAATGAACAATAGACTATTAATGGTGAAGAAGTTAGGAGAACCCAAGCAAATTATACATTATATACAGAAAGTAAATTAATGCATATTTGCATCATTTTCTAGCTTGGCTGTTCAAAGACATGAGAGGAAAAGCTCAGCTAACTGAAGGGATTTTTTAATAGCTATCCAAATTTCTCAGGCTGCACCTCATAACTGATCAGGATTCAACTCCATCATTTCACAAGTATACAAACCAAAGCTCAAAAATAATTAGTTTGAAATCAAACATCTAAGCGTTAACAAATCAAGAGAAAAATCTAAAATTCCTTCCACAGTGATTTAAACAGGATATCAAGGTTCTACAGGGCCTTCTGTTCCTCAGTCCTTCTCTAGGTAACGTATTTCAGAAAACATAATGAAACTTGATGATGTCATGATGCCTCTTCTTTTCTTTTCTTTCTTTCTTTCTTTCTTTCTTTCTTTCTTTCTTTCTTTCTTTCTTTCTTTCTTTCCTTCTTTCTTTCTTTCTTTCCTTCTTTCTTTCTTTCTTTCTTTCTTTCTTTCTTTCTTTCTTTCTTTCTTTCTTTCTTTCTTCCTTGTCCCTTCCTTCCTTCCTTTGTTTTCTAGTCTTGGGCTTGAGCTCAGGGCCTGAGCACTGTCCTTGGACATTCTCAAGGCTAGAGCTCTACCATTTGAGCCTCAGCTCCACTTCCAGCTTTTTTCTATGAATGTGGTACTAAGGAATCGAACCTGAGTCTTCATACATGCTAAGCAAGCACTCTACCACTAGGCCAAACTCCTGGCCTCTGCTTCCTTCTTTTTTCTTTCTTTTTTGCCATTCCTGGGGCTTGAACTGAGGGCCTGTGCACTGTCCTTGAGCATTTTTTTTTCTCAAAGATAGCACTCTACGGCTTTTTCTGTGTAGATATCAAGGAATGGAATCCAGGGCTTAATGGATGCTGAGCAAGCACTCTACCACTAGGATACACTTCTAGGCCAACCTCATCTTTTCTTTTGTAACTGAATTTTTCTTTATATCCTAGAAGAGAATCATTTGGACAATGTGCAAATCTCCTGCCATATTTGTACAACGCAAGAAGACCAAGCAACCCTGGATGGAAAAACTTCTAAATCATGAGGTAAATAAACCCTTACTGCTTTTAAGTTGATTGTTCTGGGCATTTTGTCATAGGAACAGAAAGTTAAATTATAGAACTTTTCAGTGACATAAAAAGAACAAATAATGGGGTTTTTGGAAGATTTTTCTTTGTTTTTTGCAAGATGTGTTTGTGTTTGTTTGTTCATTCCTTCAACCAAAAGTCCAAAAACTAAGAACAGTAACTGAAGGCTCCCGAGTCATCTATCCAGAATAATTTTCTCTGTTTATTGATATCTGATGAGCTCTTACTTTCAATTGCCTTAATTTTGTTTTCCCATGGGACACAAGCAGCCTTGAAGTTCTCAAAATCACGGAGGAATTTTGCCCATTTCTGTAAAAGGAAGTAAAATAGCAAAGCTCAGTGTCTTGAATTGTCAAGGTATTTATCCCTACCTCAAAATGGCATGACAATGAGTTTGGAAATATCTTTCTGTCACTAAATATTGCTTTTTTATGAAAAGAGAAAGCCTACATATTTTCCACCACCCTCAGACGAATCTAATTCAAAACCATGGTGGTTCAAGCCTATAATCTTAGATATTTAGAAAGCTGAGGAATGAGAATTATAAACTAGGATTCCAAGTTTGATTTTTTTGTTGTTGTTTTTTGTTTTGTCTTGGTTTTTTGGTTTTTTGGGGTTTTTTTTTTTGCTAGTTCTGGGGCTTAAACTCAGGGCCTGACTACTGTCTAGTGCTCTACCACTTGAGCCACACCACCACTTCCAGCTTTTTCTGTGTCTGTGATGCCAAGAGATCAAACCCAGGGCTTTGTGCATGGTTGGCAAGCACTCTTACCACTAGGCCACATTCCCAGGCCAGGATTCCAAGTTTTGGTTCAGATGCAGCAACATAATGAAACACTACTTCAAAAAAATTGTCCAAAATTATTTATGGATCCCCATTTTAGAGAAAATGATCATTACTCAAAAAGATCTGTCTATTCTACCAGCCCATACGAAAATAAGAATTAGAACAAACTGTATGTTTAACTAATATCCACTGCATGAAGAAAATGATGAAATATAAATGAGATATAGCTCCTGCCTGGAAGGCTCCAGGTCATTTCAATATAGTCGCTTAGTTCTGTAACATTCTGTGAAGGCAAAGTAATCATCTAAATGGAAGGCACAGTACTATAGGAGATCATGATAAGGCTAATAAATTAATTTTACAGTAGATATTTCTTCCTTTTTTGCATTATCCATCATCAAGGGACTGCTAGGAAGAATGAGAATGGGGTAATGTGCATAGATGTAGTAGATGTATATTATGTTGGAAAATGAGGTAGTGTGTGGAGATTGAGAGCAAAACAAGTACGTCAGGCCTAAATAACAATATATCTGTAGTTCACTGCACTGACAAGTAGAAATGGTCAAAATGTCTACATATAACACAATAAATACATAAATTATGGCAATTTTATCCAAAGGAATACATCAGATCAATAAAATGGACTCTAACTCCTATTACAACATGGCTGAATCTCATAGTGTTAATCATAGAACCAAGATTCCATGAAATATAAATACTATGACTCCACTTTTGAAACTATAAATAGGAAACAACACTAATTTATCATGTGTGAATATAAATATATAAAATACATATGGAAATTAAGGTCTATACACTGCAGTCATAAAACTTTACCTTCATGGATATTATCTCACTGATAGTTGGTATCTATCATTTATAAACAATAAATAACACCTGTGTGCCGTATTTTGCTATGTGAGAACTAAATATAACTCAATACAAGGATTCTGTCCATGACTTGCCACATAGTAAGTACATAAATACATATAAGTGAATGTAATTTTTAGTTTCTTTTCTTTTATTTCTTGTTTTTTTTGGCTAGACCTAGGGCTTGAACTCAGGGTCTGACCACTGTCTTTGGGTTTTCTTCAAGGTTCGCGCTCTACCACCTGAGTCACAGCACCACTCCAGGCTTTTCTATGTATGTGGTTCTGAGGACTCAAACCCTGGTCTTGATACATGCTAGGCAAGCACTCTACCACTAAGTCAAACTCCCAGCCCTTTCCTTTCTGTACTTCCTCAATCTGTATTTCTACCCATATTTCATTTCTGTTTTCTTATTTTCTATCACATATATATCTGACACTCATGACAGGACCAAGCTTTATGGCACCACTACATGTAGGCATTTTTTTTCTGTGAATATGTAATATTTATTTTGTTTAAAAAATTGATACCCCAGGGGCCAGGATTTTGGCCTACTGGTAGAGTGCTTGCCTAGCATGCACTAAGACCCAGGTTCGATTCCTAGGTACCACATGCATAGAAAAAAGCTGGAAGTGGTGCTGAGGCTCAAGTGGTAGAGCTCTAGCCTTGAGAAAGTCCAAGCACAGAGCTCAGGCCCTGAGATCAAGCTCAGGACTGACAACAACAAAAAAAATCATACCCCAGACAAAGATGATATTCACAGAAAAAAAAAAGTGGCTCATGGCTTAATCCTAGCTGCTCAGGAGGCTAAGATCTGAGGATCATGGTTGAAAGCCAGCCCTGGCACTAAAGAACATGGGAGTCTTATCTCCAATTAACAACTAAAAAATGGGAAGTGAGGATAGGGAAGGGAGGAAAACAAGATGAGGGGTGGGAGTGGAGGGAGGGAAATGGGGACCAAGACATGAGAAAGCGTATCAATGTTTGTGAAGTAATGCACCTTCTATCTGATAATATAATGTAACCCTTCTATTAATTACAATAAAAATATTACATGTAGGCATTTTGAGAAAGAAATCTTGACCAGAATCTCTCCACTTCCAGGGAACTAAGATTAAAAAGGGCACACAATCTGTTGCATTTGGAACTGACAAAATCATGCAAGTCTGTATCAGTATACATCAACTTTTTTCATTTTCTTTTCACTAGCATTGATTTTCAATTGCCTGTCCACCCATTTTAATACACAGATTCACTGCATATGTACTTATGTCCCTGTGCTTTATTCGTACAAGAGGTTGAGTTCTTTGTTAACCTTTTCAATATGAACACAGGGCTCTGCCTTTTGGTGAGTCAGTATGCTAGATACCAAAATAGTGTGAGAAAATACTTACCTTGGCCATCATCATCTTAAATGCAAACCACTTCTTTCCTTTTCCTTTCCCAAGAGCCCCTTCATTTTCACTCACAAATTTTTTTGCTTCCCTGAGAAAAGAAATCCAAGTAAGAGGAAGGAAAAAGTGGATAGCAATTAGTAGACTACAGACTTTTATTGCAGATTTAACTTCTCAATTCTAGCAAAGAGTGAGGCATGTTAGTCTCCCTTATTGGTCACTTAGGGTCATCAAAAAGTAAGGAATTTATACTGTCAAAATAGCAAATTCCAGTCTTTCTCATTTCTACTGCTAAATCTGAAATTTATTTTTGATCTTGGCAATTAGCATGTTTATTTTTAAAGCACTCCCCTTCCCTTAAAATTTTTTTATAAAAAAAAGAGAGTTTAGAATATACTGACATAAAATACACTTAATGTCCTACATTTAATCCCATAAAACCAAGTATGGCTTAAAGCAGAAAGGTCATACTACAAAGCAAATGGGTTAAAGAAACCCAGAAAAAATTATTTTTTTCATTGTCTTCATATTCAAAATGGGCATTTTTTGAACTAGGGATTTAATCCAGCTCCTTGCTATGTTAAGCAAGCATTCTATCACTGGAATCCTATCCTTATCCTTTGGTTTTTATTTTATTCTATAGGTGGCTGAAGAGACATCGTTTTTCCCTGGTGCTAGATGAATCTGAAAGTAAGTGTTGCTTTTGAATCATCATGTACTATCACATACTGTTATCATAGATACTTAGTAATATTATATACAAAAATTGTTCACCAGTCTTTCATCATTTAAGGTTTTTGTTTGTTTTTAATAAGACTTTTCTGTGTATATTGTATCGAGGGTCTTTCTGCATTCTTAGATCCATGAAACTATCATAGCATTTTACCTGAAAAGCCATCCTCAGATTTGAATGGCCCTTCAGATTGTGACAGAGAAGGTCATATGCTCCTTTCTCCTAAGTACACAATCTTCAGAGTATACAATCTTCACCCATCAGAAAAAAAAAAGCATGACAACTCTACATTTAAGGTCATTTTCACTGAATGGGACTGTGTTAGAGTTAATACTGATAGAGCAAATTATCATAGACTTGTGGCTTACAAAACAGAAATTTGCTTTGAGAATGAAAAGAAATACATATCATCAAATCCCAGTTTACCAGATAGCAAATTTCTTAACCAAATGAAATCTTATACTGTACAACTAGAAAGAAGTTACAAAAAGAAATTGCACAATATGCAGATGAACATTATTTAGTACATTTCACATGAAAATGCCCGTGACAAATATCAGAAAATAAATTACAGTCATTCAAAAACTATAAAGCATATTTTTCCTGTAGTGAGTCCACTTTTCCATCCATTTCTATTTATCTATTTAGAGAATTTATTCCATAGCTGAAATGTAGCAGATCTCTGTGGCTAAACTTTGAATATTTATTGGCCCTACACCCTCTAAAAGTCTGACAGAAAAAAAAATGTGTGTCATCCCCTTGAACTTCCTGCCAAGATTGTAATCTGGTCTTTGGGTCTCAGACCTCAAACAAGCCTGGTACAATGTGCACTGCTCTTGGAGCTGTAACCCCAGACCTGGGGATAAATAATTGAGTGAGGTCTATTTAAAGACAATACTACCTGGCCTCATCACTCATTTATCAACCTCTTGTGTTGATAATTAGAATAATAAAGTTCCATCGGCTTTCAAGAACGCTTTCACAGTTAGTTGAAGGAGAACACTTTGGCCTAACTTACAAAACAGATAATTTACCCATAACATGTGATACAACCCTGAGTGCATAGAAGAGTTAGGACATGCTGTCTTTGGCACATTCTCATACCAGGAAACACATTCCTTTTTGTGGTAGGTTAAGTTGACTTTCTTCTCCTCATGTTTTCCAATTGGATATAATGATTGAGCAGCGTATTTATTACTTCAAAGAAAATAGAAACCATGTTAAATCTGGTGTCTAGGACAACAATAATCAAAATGCATATTCACAAACACTCCTCCCAGTAAAAAAATCAGAAGAATAAAAAGCCTCTTTCTACTGAGTACTGCCATTTAGAAAAGCAATTAACCTATACTCATAAGGACTCTTACTTTTATGAACTATTGCCAAATAATTCAAAAACTATTACAGAGATGAAAAATCTGTACTAGGGATATAGCTTGGTGGTAGGACACTTGAATAGCAAGCATGAGATCCTGGGTTTGATACCCAGACAAACAAAAAATACAGGTGTGTGTGTGTGAGCACATTTGTGTGTGTCTCTGTGTGGGTGTCTATATATGTGTAAAAAGCTGCATAAGTATATATATATATATATATTTATAAGCTATTTACACAGGTAAAAACCTATGCTAGTATTTACAGAACTCCATAATTCACAATTAGTTTGATACTCAACACAACAAAAAATGCCCATGTGTATGCACATGGGTATATATATATGTGTGTGTGTGTGTGTGTGTGTGTAGTTGAAAAACTACATATATATGTATATATGCTATTACATATACAGGTAAAAAGTTATGTTAGTATATACAGTTACATATACAGGCAAAAAGCTATGTTAGTGTATACAGAACTCTGTAATTAGCCACAATTGCTTTAATCCTCCTGTATGGATTCAAAGTATGCATTGTTTAAAGAGGTATCAATGGTCAGAGTGCTCTGTAGGATCATTTATAAAATAGGGATAATTATGTAGGACTTTTGTATATGGAAATGGACAGAACATCTATAACTATTTAGCTTACAATATGATAAATAGCAAAAACATGATCAGTAGTACCTGTGATTATCAACAGTTGTGCTAGCAGGGCACTGGTGACTCACACCTATAATCCTAGCTAAAATCTTAGGATCCGCAGTTTAAAGCCAGCCCAGGCACAAAAGATGGTAAGACTCTTATCTCCACCAGAAAACTGAAAGTAGCACAGTGGCTCAATGGTAGAGCACTAGCCTTGAGCTGAAGAGCACCTAGGCTGAGTTCAATTCCCATGACCGACCAAAAAAAAAAAAAAGAAAAAGAACAGCTGTTCTATTAAGAATAGTTTTTGTTCTAGTTTCCTAGCACTTAATACAACACATGCATAGAAAAAAGCTGGAAGTGCTAAAGCTCTAGCCTTGAGAAAGTCCAAGGACAGTGTTCAGGCCCTGAGCTTAAGAAAGAAAGAAAGGTAGGAAGAAAGAAAGAAAGAAAGAAAGAAAGAAAGAAAGAAAGAAAGAAAGAAAGAAAGAAAGAAAGAAAGAAAGAAAGAAAGAAAGGAAGGAAGGAAGGAAGGAAGGAAGGAAGGAAAAAGGCCAAATACAACACATGCTACCAAAGTGAATTTCAACACTTCTAATGGAAACAACTCTGGTGAGAAGACTGAATGACTAGATGATAGTTGAAACTTGGTTCCTGACTGGTGGTACCTTGTAATCACTGCAGTCTTATTTAAAAAAAGTTTCAAACTAAGTTTTCTTTATGTTAGATAATTTACATCATACTCTCTAGGAAAAAGATATGAACGCCAGTTTTTTTAAGTTTCTGATGCAATCCAATGTGTAACAAGTCAGAAACAAAATTTAGAACTAGGGCTGGGAGTTTGGCCTAGTGGTAGAGTGCTTACCTAGCATGCGCAAAGGCCTGGGTTCCATTCACTGGTACCACATATATAGAAAAGGAAAGCTAGAAGGGGTTCTGAGGTTCAAGTGGTAGAACTCTAGCCTTGAGAAAGTCCAAGGACAGTGTTCAGGACCTGAGCTCAAGCCCAGGACTGGCAAAAAAAAAAAATTAGAACTAAACTGAATTGCTTTGCTGGAAATACTAAATTTAAGAGATCAAGCAAACAATTATCAGAGGGTTGTACTAAAATAACTACTCTATCACATGTAATTCTTTTCATGTCCCCTCAGAATACCAGTACTGTACATATTCTAAAACTTGTTAATTGCCTTTGTGAATAGCTTTATTTTTCTATCCCTAGTATATTATCTTATATCAGTAAATGCAGCAAAAATAAGTTGTATATGCATTTAGCCTCTTGGCTTACATTTTCATAATCTGTATGTATGTGTATTTCCTTTTAGATACTATTTTTCACAGAAAACATGTATGTAGGCCACAAAGGCTTCCAAAATTTTTATCATTAGCAAACATTACAATGACGAGCATTTATAAAGAATTCTTAAGGCACTTGTTTCAGTGGCTCTAACATTATGCATGGAGCTACATTAAAGCCAGATGCTGGGACTAGTGAATAGATGGAATCCAACGTTAGCAAGCCAAATTTGTATTCAACTCAAAGTCACTACCCATGGAAATACTCCAGACTTAGGATACCTTCTTTGGTCCCTGGGGCCATTAACAGTGTTAATTTTCATGGCTAGCTTAAATGTCAAAAACTAAGACATATTTTAATCATACTCTGAAGGTCAGTCAAGCATTCCAAGATAATTATAGATATATTAAGGTAGAAAAAAAACCTAAAGAACTGGACTTTAATATATTTTAAAAAAGAACAACAAATAAAACTAGATTCTTTCTCTTGCTTACTAATTACTTCCTAACTCCACTTTGTACCTGATTAATTGAAAATCCAATATATGCTTTAAAAAAAAATCTGTTATTCTGGGAGTAGAACTGTGGCTCACATAGTAGAACACTGGCCTTGAGCAAAAGAGTTCTGGCAATTAACTCCTTTGGACAACTACTTAAAGATAATATAAACAAAATAGCATAATTTATAGAATTAAAACAAAATTTATTTTTATTACACTAGCAAGGGAGAGAAGACCATACAGATTGCCCACGTACCCAAATTTTGCACTAAGTTTTAAACACTGAATATAGAACAAACTGGCTTTCCTTCATAGAAAGACAAAAAAATTATAAAACTGTACTATTAGCAGTGACAACAGAGGGACAACAGCATACAGCATCTCTGAATATGTCACTTGAATTCTATGCCAGGTAATAGTTTTAAAAAGTCAAAAGTTTGTGCCAAAGATATGATCTAGGACTTACTTTGAGCTGAAGGCAATTGATAAGAAATAGAAGTTCTCTGAACAGAGTCTCCATCAACCCTCTCCACCTAAAAGAGTCAGCCCAGAAAAGGGAACCAGAGGAAACAGTATAGTAAACTCTATGCACTGCCATGTATTATCCATTAGTTTGCCCCAAATGTTTGCCCAGTCTAGAAAGTCTCAAAGGGTTTTTTTTTTACTTTATCTTGTCATTTTAATATATATATATACATATGTATTGTTCTTCTGATGGAATACTATGTTAGTCCAGTTTGAAGCCATGCTTAAAAATTAATCATCACTGCCTGTTCTGTCCAAGCACCATGCCTACAGTTCCTATGCTAATAAATTTCTATGTTTTTCCCTGGTTAATCTGGTTTTCATTAGTCTAACTTACAGATCCTCAGCCAATAAACCTAAACTGAAGGAAAAATGCGTTTTTTCTACCTGCTACATATTCTATAACCAAATTACCATAATGAATTATTTCTTGGTTTAGCATGCTGTATGATAGTAAATGTATAACTCTTTCATTAAAAATTCTTTAAAGTTCTAGTAATAGGATTTCATGTCTTTGTAAAGAAAAAAAAAAAACTTTGGATGTCTTTTGTTTTAATCACTAAATTTCACACAGGATTGCCAGCACTAGTCCTGAAAGGCCGTATTGGAAGCTACAAGGTACTAGGCCATGTCTGCATGCATCCAGGAGCTCTTGACTCTACTATTATAACCTTGATGTTTAGTTCAAGGCTAATACTCAAGGATACCACTTGAGTCATAGACTTATTTCTTCCTGTCACTTTTTTTTAAATATTGGTGATTAATTGGAAATAGGGGTCTCATGGGCTTTCGTATCCAGGCTGGCTTTGAACTGAGATACTCAGATCTCATTCTCCTTTGTAGCTAGAATTACATGTTTAACACATCTGCCTGGAGACATTCCTTAGTAGAGCGAACACACAGTAGAGTGCTATCCTTGAAGTAGAGTTGAGCGGAAGAGTTCAGAGACAACAACCAGGCCCAGAGTTCAAGCCCCATGACAAAAATCAAACAAACAAACAAAGAAAAACACCTTCTAAATGATCCTTGGAGTCTGCATGGAAACACAAACCAAATAAAAAATTCTTAATAAACAAGGACTTGTAAATGATAATGTTTCCTCCTCTACTTATTATGAGATTCTTTTCAGTAGTAAGACATAGAAGAAAATATATGGATACTGTACCACAAGAAGGACCCATTGAATATCTAAGAAACAGAGTTAGGGAATGAGAATGTGGTTTAGTGGTAGAGTGTTTGCCTAGCATCTATGAAGCCCTGGATTTGTGCAGACAAAGCCAGAAGTGGTGCTGTGGCTCAAGTGGTAGAGCACTAGCCTAAAGTTCCAAAACAGTGCCCAGGTCCTGAGTTCAAGCTCCACAATAAGAGAGAGAGAGAGAGACAGAGACAGAGAGAGAGAGAGAGAGAGAGAGAGAGAGAGAGACAGAGACAGAGAGAGACAGAGAGAGAGACAGAGAGAGAGACAGAGACAGAGAGAGAGACAGAGAGAGAGAGAGACAGAGAGAGAGACAGAGAGACAGGGAGGGAGGGAGGGAGAGGCAGAGGGAGAGGGGGAGAGAGAGAGAGAAAGAGAGAGAGAGAGAGAGAGAGAGAGAGAGAGAGAGAGAGAGAGAGAGAGAGAGAGAAGAGGGGAGGGAGGGAGGGAGGGAGGAAGAGGCAGAGGGAGAGGGAGAGAGAGAGGGAGGGAGGGAGGGAGAGAGGGAGGGAGGGAGAGGGAGAGAGAGAGAGGAAAGATAGGAAAAAAAGAAAGGAAGGAAGGGAAGGAGGGAGGGAGGGAGGGAAGGGAGGGGGGAGGGAGGGAGGGAAGGGAGAGTTACTGTATTTCTATTAACTTCTACTCTCCCTTTAACTTGGTCATATTTTCCATAGCACTTATTAAGTGTGATTTTTGGTTCTTAAAATTATGTTCAATGAATATGTAGATTCTTTCCTGTCATTTAAACTTAACTAAGAAAAAAAACTGCCACATGGCAGTGTAAAACAGCCTTGAAGGAAAAAGAAAAGGACAATGGAAGCTTTAATATGTTTTGAAGACATTGTAGATAATAAGTTCACTGATATTATGGGACTGAAAGAATTTGTGTAGGCAGAGAAAGGCATTCCAGGCAGCTATTTCTTTAACAAAGCAAGTATTTCTACCATGAGTTGTACACACACAATCTATATGCTTAGATAGACTAACAATTAAATTCTTTGCAAGGCTATGTAGGCTCAGTAAACAGAATGTGTTCATTTTGCTTGGCTCATGTACACTCAACGCAAAGATGTTTTAATGACTTCTGAATCCTAAGAAGCAGAAGACTCAAGGTGCTGCTTTTAAGAGAGAAAACCATGCTGCTTTTAAGTTTGGTGAACCATTTTTCCATAACGCCTATCTGTTCATATGTATACCCTTTAAGCAGTTTTCCAAAGTGCACAGATTTAAGAGTGCTAAGTGCAAATTGTTCTGACAGAAACCTTGCCTTTTCTATTAGAACTTTATGTTCTGCCTTTCGACTGATGAGGGGCAGAAAATTTTAAATTGATTTAAATTCATGGCAATTCAAACAGCCTTGCAAACAATCAGAACTACCTGGTAAATCTGACTGCTTGCCACAAGACAAACTCAAATTTGGAAAACTTTTCCATGGATTTTAGAAAGAAGTCTTGCATGATGTCATTCACAGAGCACATATGTTCATATGTCTGTATGTCCATATGTGAACCAGTCTTTTTGATGAATTACCTTGAATCTAATCATTTTCAGTGTCCTTTGAAACCTACTCCAACCCAATAACTGCCATCTGAGGACGCTGAGATCAGAAGAATCACAATTAGAGGCTATCTTAGTCCTAATGGTCAAAGACGTCCTTTGAACCAGTAGCTGAACATAGTGGTGAATGCCTGATCAACCAGCCCTGCGGATAGCTAGAATCAGAAGAAGCGTGGTTCCAGAGAAGCCCAGGTATCAAAGTTTTCAAGTCTCCATCTCAGCATAAGAAGCTAGCCATGAGGATGCATGCTGTCCTCCTAGCTACTATGGGAAGTGTAAAATAGGAGAATCAAGGTCGAGACAAAGACCCTGACAAGAAGCAAATTTCACCAATGTAAATCATGGCTAGACTTATAGAACATTTGCCCATCAATCAAGAGCCCCTACGTTTAAACATCAGTATGGGGGGGGGGAAGAATACCAGTCTATGCACAAAGTATAAAAATCAATTTTTCCTTTTTTTAGATATCTCAGTGCCTACATGTATATATAATTGTATAAATGCACACATACATATTCAAGTATATATGTAAACACATGTTTATATATTACAAAAACCATCAACACGACGACTTCTCTTACTGTCATCTAATTAATTATTAAGACATTCTCCAAACATATGTGCATTTTAGTAAAAATTAGCCATGTCCATGCTATAGCAACATATTTACTTAACACTCCTCCCTTCAAAACAGTACACTATCATTCTTTCATTATATATAATATGATATATATATATGTAGCCTTTAGAAACTACATAAAAAAATACCTTACCTAAGATGGATGACCTCTTCCCAAAACCTCCAGGACAAATTTTGCTAACTATTGTTAATTTTCCCATCAAGCACACATTTGCTTCTTTCTGCTGCTAATATAGCATCTCAGATTTATTCAAAAAAATTTCTTGATAATCATAAGTGATAATTAATGCATTTCCCTTCAATCACCTTTCAAAAATAACATTATATTTATAGGCTAATAAAAGTTCTGAAAATTAGCTGCTACTGGTAGCTAAAAGGCAGAAGAGTATAAGTTCAACAAGTTACTATTTAGTAAAACTTGTTGGCAAGTCACATTCTCTGATGAGCTGAGAAACCTGATTCAGTGGATATCCTGTACAAGATATACATGAGCTAATCCTGTGGGAAATAGGGTACGATAAGGTGTGATAAAGATGATAGTGGAGCTAGTCGTGGGTCAGAGATAGAGCAAGGAGTTAGTATGCTTGAGGCCCTTGGTTGCATACATAATACACACACACACACACACACACACACACACACACACACACAAACTAAAAAACAACAAATGATAGTAACTATAGTTTCATCTATCAGAAGGAAAGCATTAAGATTGCCTATTTTTATTATCTACTATTAATATTATTATTATTACCAATCAGCAAGAATTTCAAGAAACATCCTTGAATTTAATATATGTATATATAAACTCATCTTTTTATGTTTCATTTGTTTTGTTTTTTCTTACTTTTGTTTCTTATTCTTTATTATTATTATTATTATTTGTCAGTAGTGGGGCTTAAACTCGAAGACTGGATGCTCCCTGAGCTCTTCTGCTTAAGGCCAGTCTTCTACCACTTTGACCTATAGCACCACATCCAATTTTCCGATAATTGAGATAAGAATCTAATGGGCTATCCTGCCTAGCCTGAACTAGAGAGTAAGTTCTTGTCTTGAACAAATAAATAATAAATAAATATTTACAAATAGCAATTACACCAAGCAAACTGGCAAACACTAGACATCTGGGCTTATTTTTAAACAACCTATTACTCTCCTTTATTCACTTTGTCATCTTAGCATTTAAACATCATGTAAATGATCCTCTTAAGTCACCAGTTTTGTCACCCATGCAGAAATCATTAGCCAAATATATTTAATGTACAAAGAAAGTTGCTGGATTCTGAGCAGATAAGGAGTCAAAGGTACTTTCCAGGTCCTGAAAGCCCAAAATCTATTCTGAAAGCAAGAGTTACATACAATTTAAAATGTAACACAAAGCCAAACCAATCATTCAGAATCACTTGATCGCATTGTTTCCTTATATATACAATTACAATAATATTCACTTGGAAAAAATTCACTTGACAAAATAACTAACAATAAATAAATAAATAATGTTACCTGAATCTCCTCACCCTCAGAACTATAAACTGCCATTCCTAGGCTTTATATCTTGGAACACCGACTCTGTTTAAAGTTTGTTTTTAAAATTTCACAAGTTGAGCTGGGATGTAGCTCAGTGGCAAAGTGTTTGCCTAGGAACTGCAACACCCTAGGTTTGATTTTCAATATCAAAAGAAAAGACAAAGACAAAAAAATTAAAAAAGAAAAAACTTAAAATGTGATTTAAACATCAACAATATTGAACATAATGTCTTGGATTCCATAGACTTAGCAGGATTGAAGACTGACAACGAATTATTTCCAGGAATGACACAAGTCTTAGAAACATTCTCTCGGAGTAGATTTCTCTGAAAAAAATAAAACAACAACAACAACTAAAGGTGGAGAGAACACCCGGCTGGTTCTAATCCCTTAGGAACATTAGGACAGAGTCCCAGCCTGACTGCTCACTCTGACACCATGATTGGAATCCACCAGAGAGAAGCCCAATACAGTATTGGAAATCTACAAAGGGAGACAGCTCAGGTGCTTTACTATTCAAAACTTCATCACAGGGCCTGAAAACAAAGGGCAGCCCAGGCCTGCGGGTACCTGCTGTGCAGAGAATTAAAAAGCCAGACACCAAAAATCCAGTTCACAGTTCATGGAAAATCATCACCTGCTGACAGGTGAGCAGCCATGGTGGCTTCTTTTCTGGGCCTGAATCTGTTCTTCCATTCTTTTTTTTTCATATATTTTTATTGTAATTACTTTTTTAAAAATATTTTATTGTGATTAATAAAAGGGATACATTATATTCACCAGATAGAGGGTGCATAACTTCACAAACATTGATACCCTTTCTCATGACATGGTCCCCATTTCCCTCCCACCCTCCTCCCGCTTATCTTGATTTCCCCCTTCCCTATCCAATTTCAAATAACCAATTAAGCACATATAAAATATATCAGATAACAAGGTGAAAAACTGTAACAATATGAGATAACCAAGGGATGGCAAAAGAGATGAGCGATAACATAGTACATTAAATGGCTTTTGTTTCCTTATCCTGGAATTCCTTACATTTAGTATACTATTTGACCTAATATCTCTAGATTTTGTTCTATTGTAAATCTCTGCTAGGAGAGCCCAAGGTTTCTACTGATTATGACAAATAAGGGCGACTATTGGGCCTACTTCACTTAATATGATTTTTTCTAAGTCTTTCCATTTCCTAACAAATGAGGTGATGTCGTTCTTTCTGACAGCAGCATAGAATTCCATTGTGTACAAATACCACATCTTGTTGATCCACTCATCAACTGAGGGGCATCTGGGTTGGTTCCATATCTTTGCTATGACAAATAGTGCTGCAATGAACATCATTGTACTAGTGGATTTAGTATGCCCTTGTTTCTGGATGATTGGGTAAATGCCAAGTAGTGGAATTGCTGGGTCATAAGGGAGCTCTATGTTTAGTCTTTTGAGGAACTGCCATACTGCTTTCCATAGTGGTTGAACAAATTTGCACTCCCACCAACAGTGTGGTAGTGATCCCTCCTGGCCACATCCCCTCCAGCATCTGTTGTTATTAGTTTTCTTGATCCTGGCCATTCTAACTGGAGTGAGGTGGAATCTTAGAGTTGTTTTGGTTTGCATTTCTTTTATGACCAGAGATGTTGAGCATTTCTTCATGTGTCTATAGGCATTTTTTTTTCTTCTTCAGAGAAGACTCTCTTTAAGTCTTTGGCCCATCTTTTAATGGGATGGTTGTTACTTTGGAGATGAATTTTGGAGTGATTCAGTTTTTTGAGCTGTTGATATATTTTAGATATGAGGCCTTTGTCCTTTGTATGGTTAGTGAAGATCTTCTCCCATTCTGTAGGCCTCCTAATTAATTTAGTAGCTATGTTCTTTGCCATACAGAAGGGAATATATACTCAAAAGAGGTTTTTTCCTAACCTTTTATGTTTTTCCTAGGCAGTCTTCCTCAATTTTATCATTAGAAAATTTATTTTAGCACTTCCTAATGAATAATTTTCTATTATCCCAGGTTTGGGGATTCATATTGCAAAATATATTCATGGACCAACATAGCGTCCAAATTTTTATTTTTCAGTTAAGGATATCTCTAAATATCTAAGTGAAACCATTATCATTTCATTAAAGGAAAAGTACTTCAAAAATGCAGGCAAGTTGAGGTTAGGAAATGAAATGGAGGTGGGGAAATGCAATGTACTGTTTGTGGTTTTATTTTTTTTCTTTCCTTTCTCTTTAGTTTATTCTCTTTTGTTGATGCTTTTGATTTCTATATCCTTTGTCTTGTATATAAGATTATCTGATTGGGAGAGATGGGGAGAAATACAGAAACAGTGGGACATAGGGTAAACCAATTCAGCAGTGAAACCCACTGGACACTAGGTTTGAAATGAACTGTACACTCTGGGGGAGAAGGGAGCTGGGAGAGAAAAATTGGGAGAGAATGAGGGAGGAGGTGATACTGTTGAAAAGGAAATGTAGAATATAACTGTAACCCCTTTATACATTACAATAAAAATTTTAAAAATTTAAAAAAGGAAATGTAGGGGCCAGGAGTTTGACTTAGTGGTAGAAGGCTTGCCTAGCATGCGTGAAGACCCAAGTTCAATTCCTCAATACCACATACATAGAAAAAAGCCAGAAGTGGTGCTGAAGCTCAACTGGTAAAGCTCTAGCCTTGAGAACGAACAAGGACAATGTTTAGGTCCTGAGCTCAAGCCCAGGACTGGCAAAAATAAAAATTAATAAAAAAAAGAAAATGTACTCATTACCTAACTTACCTAACTGTAACCCTTCTATATATCCCCTTTACAATAAAAATTTTTAAAAATCTAAAAATAAATGGAAGAAGTGACATTGATCAAGATATATTGTACTTATAACTTGACTTATGGAACTGAAACACTTTTGTAGACCCACCTATTAAAATAATAATTATTATCATTATATAAGCAGACACATATGCACAGGACCACACATACAAATTAGATTCCTCAAACAAACGAATCTGTTTGTCATTGCTGTCATTCCTGCTAAATATGTTCATGATCATGTAATAAGCTCAGGCTGTCCCTGAGCTTATTCTGCTAAAAGTTTGCACTCTACCACTTGAGCCTAGCACTACTTCTGGCTTTTTGGTGATTAACTAGAGATCAGAGTCTCAGAGACTTTCCTACCTATGCCAGCGTTGAACTACACTTCTCATGTTTCAGCCTCCTGAGTAGCTAAGATTACTGATATGAACTAGCAGTGAATGCTCAGCTAGTTCTGTAAGTTTTTCAGTGATGGGTAGATCTTGAATGTCATCTTTTCACTTCAATGATTACCTCATAGCTTGATAAAATAAAATGATTTCCTTAACTAACATATAAACTCTTTAAGAGCCAGAACACTAGAATAAACTATCTTAACAGCTATTTCATTTCTTTTATTCATCACATGAAACAAGCATACTCAGCTACCATTTTAACAGCAGCATTATTAGCTAGGTAAGCTCCAGGGATGGAGCTCTAGAAATTTAAAACTATTTTCAAAAAAAAAACTTGTGGAAAAGCAGTATTTGTTTAAAAATGAGAAACATGGGCATATTAACGCATAGCACATTCACATTCCTTTTTTTTTAACCTCCTGCCACCCAGCCATCAAGGCAGATAACAGTGTGAACCTCAGAGGTGAAGCTGCTCCTGTCCCTTAAAAGGCTTGCTCATTTAATTTTGCATATGAGAAGCCTATAAATCTGTCAGCTCTGAGCATATCTGCACCTGTATTACCAGTCAGCATCAGACTGGAACTGGGTCATTGACATATTACTAGGAAATTACTATTAGCATAATCCTTCCTTGGAATCCTTTTTGCCAGACTCTTTCATTCTCCCTCTGTCTTCAAGATATCCATCACTTGAAAAAAAAATCACTTGAGTCTAGACCCTAAAGAGAAACAAGAGTGTGCAAACATTAATGTACAAAGTTTAAATATATTTTTTCTTTCATGGAGGTGGTAATCAATCAAGTAATGAGAATTCAAGTTAAACAATGGTTGAAAATGACCACAGAGGTTAAAAGATCCTGACCAGTGAAAATATGTGTATATATGTATTTATAGTAGGTGACTTACTTAAATAACAAATACATAATATTTTCTACCATATATAGAGAAAAAAATATATATGGTAGAATATATATATAGGTAATACTGGGAAGATTTATGAGGTCAACAGCAGGGAAAGTTTCTACTTTATGAAAAGTAATAACATACTTGAGAACTTCAATTTTCTTCTCCATTTTCCAAGGTTTACATTTGACAGTCGCAATCGTTTGTCTCTTCTCATCTAACTCTGCCTTCAGTCTTTCTAATTCTTCTGCATCAATTTCTTCTTCCTCCTCTCTTTAAAATAAACAAATCATAAGATTAAGCTTTGCTTGACTTGAAAATGTGAAAATGTAAAGGCAAATGTTAATATTCAGCATTTTGTTTAGCTTAGAGATATACAGTCAATGTGAAGACCTATAAGAATTGAAAAGTTGATTTAGGATTGCTAGAATTATTATAGCTTTAAACAATACTGTGTTCATTCTGAAATCCTGAAACAAATTTGTCCTTTTATAACCCCAGTCTCAAGCTTTCAGAACTAGGAAATACATGAAAATAATAGTACAGATCAATCAACATATTTACCTCTTTCCCTTCTTTCCCCCCGTGTACCTTCTTCTCTCTTTATTTAAGGGCTTTATTTTTCAATATGGATAATATATTAAATGTGAAGCTGTCTTTGAAGTACTCTTTAAATTTTAAATTAGACTTGTCTCAAGTGAAAGAGGGAAAAATGAAATGGAGAAAGAATAAAAATCTATTTCTCAAAAGTAACCTAATCTGTTAATTAAGCTCAAAACTTCAATTGATAAAATTCAACGTAAAGTACATGTGGTGGAAGAAAATCCCTTTTAAGAGAACTTCAAAGTAGTTTGATTACTATATTTCTAGTATTACAAAAACAGAGTCTGTAACTCAAAGAAAAAAAAATCCCATACAAAGTACATGACTGTAAGTGGACGTTGCAATACTACATTGTAGAAATCAATGCTTGAATAATAATTTCAGATATTAAGCAGTGTCTCCATTTCGAACATACGCTTTTATCCTTAATATTGTGGTAATGAGATGGAGACTCTGTAAATCACAATTTGCTTTGTCAGTTGGCCCAATTTTATATTTAGATTGTAGGGGTTATAAGTAGTATCTCAGTCTTTCCTGTGGCTTCCTGTTGGCTTCCTGCTACTTCTTGTTTGTTTCCTGGTGTGAACACAGAAACATTTTTTTTTCACTCCATGAGCTGAGGATTTTCCAATACCTTCATGAGTCTAATATACTAGTTCTCCCAATGCTAGCAGACTCAGATTCATCACTTCTCCCACAGAATCCCACATAGCTGAGCAACAGCTCAAATTCGCCTGCACAAATCTGAGTTTCAGCTGCCCAGGTTTTGCCTCTTCCCTGTCATTTCTATCTTTTCCATGATTTCTTCATCCCTTGCTTTGTGGTTGCTTCCAAGACCTATCATCCTACTTGCAGTTCTCTATCTGCCTTCTCAATAGCCTAGTCAACAGCTGTTTCATTTATAGGACTTTAATGGTATTCTCACAACGTTTTATTTAATTAGCTATTGAAATCTCTTCTCATTAGACCATGACTAATAAACTACAAACTATGCAATGCCACTCAGAAGTATATTTTGTTGTTCAATAGACTCAGAATTAAGTACTAGTTATTAGTATGCACTTGATGGCCATTAGAGTTTTGTGTTTTCTTACGTTATTATGTAAAAACCTATGGTGCTATATAACTATAACATCAAATAATACTTTTCAACTATACTTATATTCATAGTCAATTGTTTCTTTTTAATTTGCCAATGTATAATAAATTGGTTGGTTTTTCTTAGGAATGGAAAGCATGCTTTAATGCAAATAATCAAAATTGTTTCTGAGTAGTAATACTTAAATCTAAATTATACACTCATTTATTTGTTTGCTGATACTGAGGCTTGAACTCAGATGTTTTTGTTGAAACATGCTTATAAAACGGACATTTTTGCTGATTGTTTTTCAAATAATGTCTTGCTAGCTACCTATGCTAGGAATAGGCATACAAGACAGGGTCCCGCTTTTTTTTTTTTCTGCCAGTCCTGGCCGGGACTTGAACTCAGGGCCTGACCACTGTCCTTGGGACTTTCTCAAGATGAGAGCTCTACCACTTGAGCCAGAGAACCACTTCCGGCTTTTTCTATGTATGTGCTAACCAAGGAATTGAACCTGGGTCTTTATGCATGCTAGGCAGGCAAATCTACCGTTAGGCCAAACTCCCATCCCCGGAGTCCAGCTTTTTGTTAAGAAGGATATCACAGACTGAAATAGTTTTGAACTATGATCCTAACAATCTCAGTTTCTGAAGTAGCTAGCATTACAGGTATGAGTCACTGGAACCTGGCTGAAGATGTACCTATGGCTGAAAACAATTAATGAACTGAGTGTTGGTGGCTTGTATCTGTAATCCTAGCTATTCAAGAGACTAAAATTAGGACAAGAACAATTTGAAGCCAGCCTGTGCAAAAAACTCACTAGACTCTTGTTCATCCAACAGCTAGGCACAGTTATTCTAATTATATGTGAAACTGAGATCAGAAAAATCAAAATTCCAGACAAGCCAGTGCAGAAAAAAATCTTTGAGACTCTTATCTTATTAGGAGAATATGGATATTATAGTATAAAACTGTGATTCCAGTTACTTAGGAGGCAGAAATAGGAGAGTTATGATCTGAGACTAGCTTGTGCAAAAAACTCAACCTGAAAATTAAACTAAAGCAGAAAAGAAAAGGCTCAAGTGTCAGAGTATCTGCCTAGCAAGCACAAGACCTGAAGTATATATTCAAAACTTATCCCAAACTCAGTGTTCACCCCAAAGCTAATCATGTTCATTCCCTGATAGATTTGGTGA